>NC_137697.1:46001105-46239459 GCF_964034855.1 Anser brachyrhynchus
TGGTTTCTTACATGGGTTGAATAACCTATGTTTTTCATTAGAAAACTATAATCACCAGTCTTGCCTGCCGCCCACTACACAAGGAGAGGAGCTGGAGCAGTGCCACATATGCACCATCTCCTTTCTCCCAGAAAACCATCTTCCTTCCTCTGCCAGCTCCTAGATCCAGCTTCGTTTTTTACCACCAAAGAGCTGCCCGTGGCTCCAGACTTCGCTCTCAGCACAAATTGTTCCAGACCTCCCTCCTCTGAAGGCTGCAAGTTTTCATTTCTTTGCCTCTAATTGCCTGTGTCATTTAGCTATGCGATGTGAAGGGCTGCTCAGATACACACCAGAGCGTGGCCAAGCATTCCCCACAAACAATAAGCTGCCACCTTTGCCATGGTGAAGCCCCCAGAAGATGGCACACGTACCGCCTCAGGGAATTTGGCCCTGTTGGTTTGTCATCCTGTGCAGCTGGGGAATAAGAGTTTTCTATTGAATGTCAACTCTTATTTATTAGAACTTGCAGACAAACAATAGCCCACACACAGGGAGTGTCTGACAGACCGAAAAATATGCATGCAACTCAGTAAACACCTCAGCCTTGTTTTCGTGTGTGTGTGAAGGCAGGGGATACTATTCCCTTCATGCTTCAGATGCTGCTTCTTGACTTCTGCCTATTAGCAGCTTTGGTTCTCTGGATTGCTGGTTAAAGATATGTTGAGACCTCGGTGCATGTCCTTTTCCTTGAGAATCACAAAAAAGGAGAAAAGGAGGGTATTTTGAACTGCCACACTCCCACAGAGGGTTCCTTTGTTAAGCAGATACTATCTTCTAGTACCACACCAGTTTCTGCTTATCTTCTCTGGTTGGTGATCTGGAGCGGATGTACCATGAACTGCCAGTGGATTATGAGACAGCAGGCCTTATGTTTGTTTTCATGGAGTGAAGTAAGAAGTAATGTGCAAGCCCATGTGACTTCGGTGGAGGGAGTGGAAGGATCACAGATTTTAACTCATTCAAAAGCAGAAAATTTTGAAAAAGGGTATCCTTTTCCTTGTAGGAAAATATCTTCTCAAGTTTCACAGAAATCTTCATGTGAATGTTTTTAAACCTAGTTCTACAGAAGGGTTGAAAATTAGATAAATTGACTTACAGTGTCCCACTGAAAGAAAAAAGCTTTTTAGTATTGAAATGCAGTTTTGATGGAGGGAATTGTCATTGGAAAATCTGAAAAGATTACTACAAAAGCCAGGTGGTGATTAACAATGTCCTTAGAGCACTTGCAAGCACCCCTGCCTTCCCGGACTCATGTTTAAGGAAATCTGAAGGCAAAAGAGAGGCGAACAGAACTGGAGAGGCATTACTATGTTTGAGAAAGAGCCCTGGTAGCAAGGTAGATTATTAAGTGAAGCTGCTGAAGAGACAGATTCATACCCTTTAAAGCTTCACTCACTTACTTAACCTATAGTTACCACAACTGCAATGGTGTGTAGAAACAGGTGAAATGGCATATTTAAGGGCACATAGCCCAGTCCTTCTTCCAAACAGGAGTGGACCCACACTGAACAACAAATGTAGCACTCGTAAGCTTGAGTAAAGCATGAGGAAATGGCTTAGATGTTGTAGCATTAGCCAAATTATTTAGTTATTTCTGCCATCTCTTCAAATTTCTTTGACCATAATTTCACACACCTTTTCCCTTTAGAGGTGTCCACCACTCATGAGCATGTGAATAAAGGCATATACAATTACTACGATGTTCCATATGGCAGTTAGACAAGGTTTGCAAGTTGCAAACAACTGGTGATTTTCTACTGATTGGTTGTTGCTTTTGTCCCTCTTATGTGCCCCAGATCAGGCACCTGAAATCACTAGCTGTTCTCAGAAGTGATGGCCTCAAGGCTTGTTACCCCTACAAATGCTATTCAAAACCAGAGGAGCAACAGGAATTATGCTTGCACCTCTTGAAGTAGCTATAGAGCTCCAACAGACTTAAAGACAAGAGAGACCTAAATTAAATGTAAACATTAAAGCCAAAGGAGGACATTTGAAATTAATAAGAACAGACATATGATTTAAAGCTACAAAATGTTCGTAAAGGCCACTGAGTATGACAAGTGCCTCGAGGAATGCATCCAACACCATCCCTGATAACGGGAAAGGAAGATTTTTGTAGATGGGTTTATAAACATCTTGGGGAATTACTTAAGTAGTAATCTTCTGGGGATGCTCTCTTGCTTCTTCCATTATATAGACCGTCTGATTGAAAATCTAAAACCTGGGTTTTATGCATTTTTCCCCTTCCTCTGTACTTATTGTTTTAAGCTTTTTTCTAATTAGCTGATTCAAAGTCTCTCCAAAGAAAAGTTTATATGACATTGTTGCCATAAGGATTCTTGCCAAAAAAAATGAGCAGGGCAGATGCTGGCTGACTTGTTGATTCACTCACTCAACAAAAAGCTATGTGGATGATTTTGTTTTCCTCTGAGGTGCAGACTGTCTCTTTCCTCCATGTTTTCTTGGACCTGCATGGACCACATGCCTAATACAAGCTGTTGCTGAATTTCTGTTAACTCATTCCTGCCTGGAAGTCAAGGAATAGTTTATTATTGGATTCCAGAGCTCCAACATCCATCTCCTCTTCTAAATCAATTCTCATTAGTCGGTACACTTGAAACTGGTTTGTATCCTACCTTTATTTTCTACTAGTGTCTAACGAATATCTTCTCAATGAAAATGAAGGGATATGAGAAGTTCAGGAATTCATTGGAAAGCAAACTTTTATTTTTGTTTTTATTTTTTGGATGGGAAAATTAGGTTTTGAATTCAATCAACATTTTTGTGCAGCATGCTTCCCTCAGATTGTTCTGGTATTTCATTTGAAAGCCAAGAATTGGGGAGAATGTGAGTTTTGACAAAAGAAAAACATTTTAGTGAAAATGAAGAGATTAATCACCACTACATTTTATGCAGGGGTGAAGAGAGTTCTTTTCCAACTGTCTCTGATAGACACTTCCAAGACCTTTCAGTGGCAAAAAGTTAACTTAGGTCAGTGGGAGGGTTTCCTTCTTATTTTCCTGCTCTAATCCATTGAGACAACCCTAAACTCCCTCATGGCTTACACCTTCAAACATGGATAGGATCTGGGGCGTAGCCAAAATTTTATGCCTATATGAAATTCATCTCAGTAGTCAACAGCAAAATGCCTTGACTATGCAAATTGCAGCACAGACTTTTGGAGTTACCCTACTTAAGAGGCTGGATCTCTGCTGTTCCTCTACCTGTGACCATTCCTTCATGAGTTGAAACCTATGGAAACTAGTTACAAAAGACATGATTCCTTAAAATAGCACTAGTTTCTACTATTCTGTATGTTGGCTTCTTATTGTACTTAATTTGCATAAGTCATTTTGTAATTAATTTTTGAAAGTTAGTGTCTATATAGCCGTATGTTGACTGTAGAAATGGAAACAAAAAAGTAATTTTTTTTTTTTGAGAAATTCTCAAAATTTTTTCACTTTTTCCTAAATGAGCATATTTAGGAACTTCTTAAAACTGACCCTAAGGCACAAACACCTCTCCATGTGTTAGAAAAGATAAAGAATGAAAATTCTTTCTTCTGGGATTCTGCTGAAGTTCCTGGAATTACCATAGATAAAAATGTGTTCGATTATAAATCATGATTGTATGTTCAGTTCTTTATTTCTTGCCTCATGATTTTTATTCATTTTGATTTCATCTGCTTTAAAACTTTCCACCTTAAGGTAAAGGGCAATTGCTTTCTCTTTCTGTCAAAATGGTAAGAGCAAAATAGCTGGAGGAATTAAATGGTGATGTCATTCCAAGAGGGAAACGCACATCAGCTGTGAAACTGTTTCTCACTCCACCTTGGAAATATTTTGGTACTCCTGAGAAAATAAATATTTATTTGATGGCATCTTGGACAGATTTAATACTGCTACACAGAAACAAGAGGGAATGACACATCAACACGCCCTGGGTACATTGAAACGATTTCTCAACATAAACAATACTATGTAATGTACTAATTCATTTTTCTTTTAATAAGAAAAGAAAATCAGAATCGTAAACTGAAGCTGTGCTCCCTCTGATACAACTTGCTCAAACTAAAATCGACTGGCCTTCTATGCTGATAACCCAGGCTTTCTTGTGCTATGATTGGTAGGACTTTTTTTCTCTGAATTTAAAAATTATACATGCTAAATATCTCAAATATATGCAATCACTTTCCCTTACAATGAGATCTTAATGTGCTTACGAAGTTAGGAAAATAAAAATAGAGATGAAAAAAGTGAACTGAGAACTTAAGATCAAGGCCTGGATTTTGGGAAAGGTGAGTTTGAGTGCTGGCTTCATGACAAGCTTTTTGTGTTTGTGAAACTGCTGCTTGAGGCTTACAGTTTGGTTTCAAAGCTCATTTCCCAACCCCACTACTTTTTGCCTTCTTAAAAAAAAATGGCTATAATTTAAGGACCTGAATGAGGTCCATGTTTAAAGGTCCGTACCTAGCTATCATATGAGTGTAGCTTGACTGGCTGCTTAACAGTCACCTTAGGGCACAGGGCTTCCTTACCCTTTCATCCAGGTGAAGAATGATCATGCCTCCCCAGTGGTTCAGCAGAGATCGGAGGTCTTAACAGGCAATCTGACATGTGTTTCTAATGTAGGACACCAATGCAGTGTATCTCTCATGACTACAGCAAAATCATCACAAAGGAACTTGGCCTTTTAGTTTTACAGCTCCCTATAGACATGTAGAACAGACTATTTGTTTACTCAGTTGTCTGGCCATGCTTTCTGGGCCCAGGTAAAAAGTTGAATTAGAAAGCCTAACCCTGAAGCTAAGTATCTAGAAGTTTTAACCCCCCGTTTACTTCCCCACTAAGACGTTCAAGTACGTAGAAAAAAAAAGAGCCAGAAGCAGACTCCAGATCTGGGTGTCTTGTCAGAGAATCACAGAATAATTTAGGTCATAAGGGACCTCCAGAGGTTGTGTTGTCTTACTCTCTTCTCAAAGGGGGTCTAACTATATCAGGTTGCTCAGGAACCTCTCCATTGAATCTTGAAGCATCAAAAAAGGCATTTAATACCAATGCCTTTACCATGTCCTTTGTCACTAGGTCTCTGACCCATTAACATACACTGTTTTTGTATATTTCCAAGTAATGGGTCTCTGCTTCCACCTTCCATGTCCTTCCTATCGATGTTTGAACTGGTGCAGGAAGTCCCTGTTCACCGTGTTCACTTGCTTGACTATCTGCACTTTTTTGTTCTTGTACTCCAAACAGGCCGTCCTTGAAGACCAGCTAGCTTCTCCTGGGTTTCTTTGTCCACTACAAGGGTGTTTTCCCATGGCACTGTGCCAAGCAGGCCCCTGAACAGGCTAAATCTGCTCTTCTGAAGTCCAGGCTTCTCGTTCTGCTGTTTATCTTACTCACTCCTCTCTGAAACTTAAACTCCACCTCCTCATGGTCCCTGTAGCCATGGCTGCCCTCAGCTTTCACATCTTCAGGTAGTTCTTCATTGTTTGTGAGTATCAGGTCCAACAGAGCATCTACCCTGGAGCATCTACCCTAATCAGTTTAATTTATTGCATGCATCATGAAACCATACTCCATAAACTCCAGGAATCTCCTGGATTACTTGAGGCTTTGCCAGGTGCCTTTGTCACATACCACCCTGGCTTTCAAAATCAGTGTAGGCAGGGTCACATGTGCATATACAAAAGCCTTCTTTTTTTTTTTTTCCCATTAACAACAAAGCAAGACTGAATTTTGTTATCTTAAGAGATGTGAAGTACATCAATAAACCCTGATTAATCCTTTCCACTGAAACATAAGGGACACATCGTGGAGTGTAATGATTCCCATCCATTGTTCCCTTTGGTTAATTAAAAGACATTTTGGTATGCATATTTTGGTATCAACCATGGACTAGCCTGAGCAGTGAAGAAATCATAAGTTTCCTAAAAGAATGGAAAAGTGATTCCGGCTCTCAGGGCCACACAAAGCTAGGAGAAAGGAGGTCTCTGTTTTCCATGGGACTTTTTTTGTGGAGAACCCCGTTACTTGTGTTTGCAGACCTGGCTAATCACTCCTCCAACACCAGCACAAACCTCAAGTGGGCACAGCAGACAGCGCCTGACATCCACTTCTGAAGAGAAATCCCAAGCTTCATTTCTTTGGAAGAGTTAGCACTAACCACGGATATCTTGGAG
Organism: Anser brachyrhynchus; assembly: GCF_964034855.1. Classification (NCBI taxonomy): domain Eukaryota; kingdom Metazoa; phylum Chordata; class Aves; order Anseriformes; family Anatidae; genus Anser; species Anser brachyrhynchus. Next base: position 46,007,329 of record NC_137697.1, read on the forward strand.
GTGGCAGCTAACAAATGTCCCTCCAGGAAAGAACCTGATACCCCACATATGTCAGACCAACGGACCATCCTGCCCATCCTGTATGATTCACTGCTGCATCATCTGCTACTGTCCATGCCTTCTCTTGCATCACTACAGTCATCTCTAAGCACCAGATGCAGATGGTACGGTGTCACTCTCTGACCTCAATGACAGTCTTTGTGGAGGAAGAGAATAAGGTCCATATTCTCTTGGACCATATTCTCCTGCAGAAGGTGAACTGCTGCCTTGCACCACTGTAATGGCATCACAACTTTATCAAGTGCAGCACACCGAATTCAGAGTCACTCTAGTTTACAGGAGAATCCCTTCTTTACAGTGGGCTGGATCAATGACTCCTGTAGCAAGCTTTGTGCCAGGCAGAGCCATGTGGCAAATGAGGTGGATTTCCTATAATTAAATTCTGAAACAGAAGTTAAACACTCCTGGGTTGCCTTGGGGCTTTATTAAGAGCAGCAACCTAGAGATTGTAAGCCAAAGCTCAAAAATAAAGGGTCTATGGGCAAACTGCCTGGGACTAGCCTTAATAATTTGATGAAAAAGTCTTCACCCACCTCAGCTCCTAGGCAGTAGTAATGCCTTGAGAAGTGTTGTCATGCTCTGCCTGTTTCCCTTCAGTCGCTGCTCCTCACCTGCCCACTTTGGGGGCTTGAGGGGCTGTTACAGAGCTTGACCTGGTGCACAGCACCTAGGAATGGGAGGGCATCGATGTCCTTGCATGTGGGAAAGAAGACTTTTCAGGACAGGACATCACAGTCCAGCTGTAGTACACCCTGTGAAGACATCTGGAAACTCCAGATATCATTATCAGATAGAGACCGGATTAGACCATCGGTATAAGAAGTGGAGCAGAGACTTGCTCTCAGGGAAGTTGAGCTCTGCTCTTTGTTCTTCTGCAAGCAGCTGCATAGCCTCAGCCAAGACACTAAGAAGTGCTTAAACCTCTCACTTTGGTAGCAGTAAGAGTTAGAAGCCAAAGTAACTATAGGGATGGGAGTGTTATTCATGTGTATAACCTCCATGGGATAACGTTCATAAGCAATCAGGATTGTGAACCAAGGAAATACCCAAAAGGATCTTTCATAAGGATGTGGTTGAAGAAAGCTCTATAGAATTGTAGTTGCAGTCTGCTGCCTAAGAAATCAAGATGCATCTTCTGGTGGTAACAGTCTACTAAATTGTTTGGAGCAGAGGGTTTAGTAAAATAGCCTTCTACCATGATGAATTGATTGATTCTCTTTGGTGTAGGGATGCTTTATGGACTTTTTATACAAAGCCCTGCCAAATTCTGCTTCAAACATGACAAGAAGTTTCTTCCTTTTCTCTCACCATAGCAGTAAGTCACTTCTCCCTTTCCTCTCCCCCCACCAGTCACTGCAAGCTGTTAGTCTTGGTTTTTAATTATTAGCCCAGGTCTGAGGCTGAAATAAACTTGTGTGTGTGTCTGAATACCACTAGTCATGCAGAGCAGGATACTGCTTTAGTCCAAACTGCTCCGATTTCACTGTTGCTCAGAAATGAGGATGATTCAGCATGAAATGAGACAGATTTCGAACCTGTGCTCTAAGCAATACACGATGGCAGCAAACAGCCATGGGCATTTAACTCAGCCCAGCTCTCCTCCACTTACTCTCCGTTACTTTGCATGGGAAAGGATTCCCAGCAGAAAGTTTCACCCCTTGGCTCAGCAGTGGCTACTGAGGTGCAGCAGCCAGTCAAACCACTGGGGAAGATTTGTAGGCACTGGGAGGCTGGAGCAGTCTGTGGAAGGGTGCCAGAAGGCCTTGGATGCACCATGCATGCCCACCAGCCATCAGCCAGCTTCAAGCTGCTGCCCCCTGCCCCAACTCCTCTCACAACAGGCTTGATTGCAGGGCCTAAATCCTCACACGGAACAGGCTGGGGAATGTCCGTACAGACAGTTGGCTCCTCGTGAGGTTTGCACCCTCAATCCATTTGGGCCTGGGACAGGATCCCATTTCAACAAGGCTCTGCTACTGGTGGCAGGGTTTGTGCTTAAAGATCAACTTGGAGAGTCCCTGCTGAGGTGGAAAAGGTAAGGGACTGAACAGCAACAGCAGTGTGCTTGGCTACATACCACTGCTGACAGCACTCTGCCTCCCATCATCACACCTTGCCAAGTAATGTGCTTTCATTATTGACCAAGCTTTGGGAGAGTGGCAGTGGCAGAGCCCTTGTGAGGGGGAGAGAAGAAGTGAAACAGTGGATGTTTAACAGTGCCTGAGGGCAGTCTGGTTATGTTGTTATCCCAGCACATGACAGGAGGAAGAGAAGAGTGAAAACTCTGCCAAACTTGCATCATGGACAAAGCAAAAGCTGGCTCCTGTGCCAGGTTCAAAAGAGCCCTGATAAATGGAATTGACAGATGATCTCCAGTGGTTCCTCACCCACAAATAAATCCCTTTTCCTTTCTTGTCTGTTGTTCCCTATCCCATTCCCTGCCTCCTCCAGAGTGTACAAGTTGCTGCACTCCCAACAGAAGCTTTTGCTCTTGGCAGACAGTGCCACTCACTAGAGGTTTCTCAGGCAAGAGCATCATCTCATCGGCCTATTTACTTCTTTTCCCCTTTCATCTCTTGTTTGTTTTCCATTCATATCCGGGGAATTCACCCCCTTGCCAGACCATTTGCATGTTTTGTAATATGTGCCGATGGTGCAAATGTCAGGAAGTGCACGTTGTCTCTTGTTTATGCAACACATTATTTACCTCCAGGTTATTTACCTTGTATTAGACATTTAGTTCTTCCCTATTCAGACCTTGGCCCAGCAATAAACTCAAAGCAAAATCTGACTTTAAGAACTGCAGGTGTGCTTTTGAATGGCTGGGGCATGTACTATGACATTAGTTTACTCGATACAAGCTCCAGTTCTGATCCTTGCCTTGCCACTGGCCTAGTATATTGTCTTGGGCAAACCATTTTGTGCCCGGTACGCTGCAGAGGACAAGCGGTGTGTTTGTACAGCTGCACGCACAGTGAAGTGCTGTGGTCTGCTTTCATCAGGCTCAGATAACATATTGTTCTGCAGAGTGAGACAATCTTCTGCCCCAGGCTTTGTTTAGTAAAGCAGGCTTCCTTGGGGTGCTGCTGCAGGAGGCAGCTGAGCACCCCTGAACACCTTTCTAGGCTTGCATCTTCATCAGAAAAAGCTTCTCTGAGTCCACAGTGATTCTTCCCCTGCTTGCAGAATGCTAGTGAGGATAAATAAGTCAGTGTGGGTAACTTGATTCCCTTTAGCTTTATGCCCAAGACACCTACAGCAGCCACTTGCAAGAGTAAGCAGAAACAAGAGCCAGAAGGAGCAAAACAAAATGTCAGATGTGGAGAGATGGGACAGAGCTGCATGCTCTCCCTGGGTCAGAGGTGGCATAACAAGAACTGTCACATCTCCAGCACTGGGAAACCCTTCCCTGCAGGTGTGCTGCAGCCAGCAGCTGCCCCAGTATAACTAACCTGCAGGCGTGCCCTCAGTCACTGGTGAATTGCCTGGGAGCACTGGCAGGAGGACTCCAGAAGGCATTCAGATGTGTCCTTACCTTCACATTACCGAACCAGTCTAGTTCACAGTTCAGGCTGAGGCCACTGCCAGAGGGTGTTACAGGCATGCACCCAGCACAGCCTCAATGCCCTGGTCAAAGCTGAGCAAACAGAAAAAAGGGAGTAGTCACCTGAATGGACAGGTGAATTCCCATTTAAAAATGACATTTTCAGAGACAGGTGCCAAGGAGCCCAGCTGAATCAGGCTTCCAGCTGAGCTGGCCACTTGGTGGATCACAGGTTACACAGAGTTCAGGGATGTTTCCATGGCTCAATAGTTACTGGGTGTTAAAAGGAGAGCATAATGGTTATTCACACAGACTGTAAGAAGTCTGTATTGTTTGTCTGCTTGTAAATCCTGTCTCTAATGTGTTAATGACATCTATTGGTCACGTATTAGCCCTTTTAAAACCATCTTTAATGGAACTACAGTATGAAGTATGGCTGTACTGAGTGAGGCAAAATGCAGTTTTGGCCCTGAGTCCATGCTGACAAAGAATTTTTATTTTTTTTTTTTTTAACAAAAGCCCACAGAGGATTGTTACAAAGTAAGAGAAAAGATTGTACACTGAAGAAATCTATAAACAGGAGTATGGATTTTAACTTCTGGAAAATTTACTACTGATTACTGATTAGTACTGATTTACTACAAGCAACTTCTGTAATGAAGATGTGTAAGCAACGTGCAAATAAAAGATAAAATTCCCCAACATAGAATGAAAACTTAATGAGTACCTGTCAGTTAGTGTCCAGGCTCTAGTGATAATCATTGCTGGACATAATTAGATTGGGAGAAAAATAAAAATAAAAAAATAAAAACTGACACATGTTCAGTAAAACAATGTGTTTACAGGACAGGGCATTATGATCACTTTACATTGCATATAATTCTTGAAAGTAAAGTCCTTCTTGCTTTTAGGAAATGCCTCATCCTTCACATTACCACAGGGTAACTAAATCTTCGTCATAAGTATTTATACACTTCTCTGTGGGCCCTCTCTTCAGAAGAAAGGCAATCTCGTGGTATGAAATGGGAAACTGTCATGAGGTAGTGAATGGGCTTAAGATCACCCATCTTTCTCCAAGAATAATTTTTCCATGGGAGAGCATGAAACCCAATTGAATGGCCCAAACAAAATGAATATGCTAACAGCTTTTCAGTAATGTACACCAGTGGGTTCTTGCACTGACTGGGAACTAAGTTCATTTCTCAGTTTCTTTATTTTTATTGAGGGGATGGAGGGGGACACATATTAACTTTGATTGCTATAGAGTATCACCCCAATAATAATGATTTAGAAAGATTTCTTGTCAAAAATTCAACTCAACCCTCTCAAAACACTTCATAGATTCAGCAAATTGATATGCAAGTTATGTGCAAGGATCATATTGCATCACCCATTAGGACAGGGCAAACATCTCTGGGGTGATGGAGAGCAACTGTCTGAACAATGCATATTAATATTACTCAACAGCTCAGAAAAGGAAGTGAAAATTTAATGATTGCATCTAATTGAAACTGCGAGAAGAATTTTGAGCAACAGAACTTGATTACCCAAGTTGGAACTCAATCTGTGTCTAAATTGAATGTGTTTCCTGCTACCAAGAAAAGGCCCAAAGTGTTCCAAATCTGGGCTTAAATAAGAAATACCAAGGATAAGCCTGCAGGCATGAAAAGAAATATTATTTATTTTCTTTTTTTTTTTTTCTGTCTATTCTGATCTTTTTAGTTTTTTGTCTCTGTTGCAGCAAAGAAAAAGATGAGTACATACCTCACACTGCAATACGCACCTGAGCCTGCAGACAGGCTGCATCCGTGGCTCTGAACATCATGAGCTGCCCAAACACCTTATGGGTTTGCTACCTCTCACTGCCCTGGGTGGTGGTGCTGATGCTTCCCAGCATTAGTCTCATGGAATTGAAGAGACCTGGTCAATTCACTGAAGCTCATGTGTCCAGAAAAGAAGAATGCTGTTATTCCTACAGCAGAAAGTGCTCAGAGTCTTTTGAAATGCATGAGACAGACCACTCAACATGGATGTGGTTATTCTAAGGAAAGAGGGTCACCCGACAAGGACTACCCTAACCAAGACCAATCTAACATGGTGTTTGTATCACATTGGCTGCATGCACTGAGCAGTCACTGAAGGCTATTAGGTAAGGTGTTCCAGTGTCTATGCAAAATGAATCTGAGCCTAAATACTCTGGCCATTAGTGTGCCTTATCGTGACCCACCAGACTCAAGGGAGCAAGGTGTGCCAACAGATTCTGCTGCTCAAAACTCATGATGGATTGTTCTTGATGATCTTGTTCACCATGCAGGAATGGAGTCTCTACTAAAGGAAATTTTGCCACAGGGGCATTGGAGTAGGTCTGAAGATACAAAAAAAAAAAAAAAATGTTTTAGGGGTCACAGAAATTGTGCTCTGATACCCAGCCTTACTGATGATGGATGAAGCTGGGAAGGTTGCTTGACTGATGGAGGGCAGAGATGAACACATCCTTCCTGTTACTGTGCCAGTGGTTGGAGACTTCATCATAAGAAATCCCCTAGTGATGCATCTGCTATATGTGAACATAACTCTTCTCCACAGCTGAGTATCTGACCCTTCACAGACTCTGGTCATTCTTTTGAGATCAGGTTTCACCTGGAGCTTCAGTGCTACACCTGCCAAAAATACAGGCCAGCTGCTTTTGTAAATACTGCTTGTGGCAGCCTTTTTCTTTTATAACCTACAGCAAATGTTTCTCCAGGAGGAGGAATCTCTCTGAATGTTTTCATAACAATTGTTCACAAAATCTTTATTAAAATACTGTAGCAAAGGACATTTCCTTATCAGGTCACAAGTATCTTCCCATAATAGTTTATCAGCCTTTGCTTATACTTTGCTATAACTGACTGGTAACCATCCTTTCCATAACTATCAGCTGCTGTAGCTGCTGCCTTGTCCTGCAGTTACCAGCTGTGTCTGGCTGGCTGCAGCCGCTTGCAGATCTGACTGCTGAAGAGAGCCAGCAAATGAGAAAATTCAAAAGGCTTGATTGCCTGAGGACCGTACGCAGCTCCTGAGGAAAGGGTTCGGCCTGTCCTGTGCACGGTCTCGCTGTGATGAGTCAGTTATCTGCTAACAGTAGCGGGTTGTGCAATGCACACAGCTGTGCCGGCAGATGGGCCTCTCAGAAACCAACCCATAAGTTTCATTTCCATTGCCCTGAATGAAGACTCCCCCCCCCTTTTTTTTTTTTTTTGCCTTCTCTACATCAGGGTTATCCCTTCAGAATACCATGTGCTGCCATGGATTTACACTGCTGGTTCCCTGGGGTCAAGCCCTGCTGCTCACCTTCAGGAAGGCGAAGGGGATTGCAGGATCTGTAACCCAGCCGTCTTCCTCCTTCCCATATGGGGATGCAGGTGGACTGCGAACAACAGGGAATGGCATAGCTTCCCAAATCTGCAAGCTGCTCAGCTCCAGCCCTTTGTCACTTTCTGCCATAACCAAAGCTGTCGATGCCTGCCATGAAACAGAGAGTGGGGTGGTGCAGCTGCCCGTGCTGGAAAAGGAGGATGTGTAACCCCTCAGGAGGCCAGCTGGTGCCTCTCTCAGAGAAGGAGAGGACAACAACCAAGGTGATAGCAATATGTATCCTATCCTTAAGGGCCTGCAGCAGCACTAATAATCTGGCTTGGTTTATCAGGTTGGCCATTTGGTCAGGGCCAAAACTGTCCCCTGTGTGGGGATATAATGTCCTCAGCATGGCATTCACTGCCACCAACAAACACACTTCCACGCACCTGCTGCCCCTGTGAGGAGCAATTGCAATGGTTTGCTCTGCCTCAGCCCCGAAGCACTCTGTGCCTGAAGTGCTCGCTGCAGTTGAGAGGGGTTTACTCATCGGCAATGTTTACAGACTCCGTCCTCTGGCCATTGACCAGTTTCTTCTTTCTTTGGCATTGTGAAATCTGTTCCTTGCCGCGGGGAATTGTCAGTGCTGGAAGAGGATCTCCAGTGTGGAGTTGCCATCTCACTGTTTTTTATCGCAAGCTTCACAATATCTGATGTTTTTTTAAAGCTCCAGTTCCTGTCAGCTAGCAGTTACAAAACAATATCAAAGCCTTTATTTTATTTTATTTTTCAATATAAAATTATTCCTTTGCTCTCAAAGTTGCAGAGAAAAGCCTGAAAACACAGCCCAGGGCTCCAGGACCAGACAAGCAAATAAAACTTTGTATTTATGTTGTATTTCTTTGTCATTTGTAAGACAGCCACACCAGCATTTCAAGACTAGCAACACCACAGTGTTTTCATCTGTGGAAGGGCAACTTCAAGGCTAATTCCCCAATCAGATTATGGGCCTTTTGGTTTCTTGAAGTCATATTATGCTTGACCTGAATGTACCAATTAAACTGTGCTGCTTAGGAAAAAAAAAAAAAAAATTTTTTTTTTCATTAATCCCCACCCACATTTGAAGAAGCATGTGATTCCAAGACAGCCCCTGTCTCTGGCACACTGGTGACCCCAGAAAAGCTCTATGCTGGGAGGGGTCCCCATGGGAAAACAGATTCTCAGTTCCGTAGACCTGTCAGTTTCTAGATGTTGGTCCTAACTGTGCTCTAGCTTACACCATACCAGTCTCACTGAATTATTTGCCTCAGTCACCTGCAGATGTGGTGGGGCAGGCCTTCATAAGCTGCCATGCCACAGCAGCCGCTGTAAGTCCTGTTTCCAAATCAGCACTGCAGTTTGGAAGTACAAAGGAAAAGTAATAAGTAATGGTGTTAACATTGTATTCCTGCTACTGTCCCGGGCATAGAGTCCAATCAACACTGGATGTAGTCAAAAAGACAGTGGTTGCCAAAATCCAAGGCCACACCTACACAATGAAATAGAGTGTGTCTGTTTTCTAGACTTAAGGACAAGTGGCACTGTTTAATCACATACAAATTGCTGAGTTCCCTTCAATTCCAAGCTGCCTGTTGGTTAAGAACTCTGGTCTGGGCCAGCTCCTGCAACAAGCACAGAAGTGGTTTAGAGCTCATCAGCTTAGGTCAGGGACAGTCATGGCATCTTCCCACCATACGTAGCTTAGATCCTGTGTCCAGACATGAGGTCTGCCATTCTTCAGTTTGCTTTATAAATGTAGCCTAGGGAACCATCAGTTTGTGTGTTGAAGGTATACCATTCCTGTAGGCAACGGTGTTTAAAGGCATCTCACATTTGTCTGATTTCCTTGGGATAGATATACCTTTAGGTCTGGTCCACTTGTGTGTCCACAGCAAGAGATACCTTGGAAAGTCTTCATATCCCTTGCTTGGGTTTCTTTCCAGAAGAAGACAGGGTGGAATCAAGGTACACACTGGGAGACGCAGGGCTGATTCTTCCCACAGTGTAGACATCACCACTGTGAACCTGCTCCAGAAAGGGCAGGTCAGCAAGAATTCCTCAGGAATTAAGAGAGTTAGTGAACATGTTCCGCATGTCCACAGCAGATTGTGTAGGAAGCCATGATTTAAACTGCAGCATGGAAGATGGATTGAAGGAACTTTCTCATGGTAAGGGTACTGACATAGTAGAACAGATCATTTGAGAAACAAAAGGGAGTTTCCATCCATGGAGGGTATTAAGAAAAGAGCCAACAAATGTCTGCATGAGTGGCATAGAGGTTATCATGCCTTGGATCTCTTGCCCTCTTCAGATACTTTCTGCCTTACCTTCCTTCTACAACCACATATCCAGACAGATTATCACAGAAGATACAAAACCTGTGAGAGAAGCTTTCAAAATTCCTATCTCTAGCTGTTCATCTGTATAGAAGATCCTCAATTGTTTTGCCCCACATTGAACAAATTAGCAAGGACATAGGCTGTGTCCTTCTGTGTCCAGCTCTGACCCTTGCTCACCACTGCCAATTGATCTCCTCATACCTTCTTTCCTTGAGCTGACTGCCAGGGTGGAGGCATGACCAATACAGTTATTTAGGAGGCCTGTGCCTTTGTTTGTATAGGATCTACTTTCATATTCATAAAGCCCTAAAGTCTAACTCCAACATCCCTGCCATGTGCAGGGACACCTCCCACCAGACCAGGTTGCCCAAAGCCCCATCCAGCCTGGCCTTGAGCACCTCCAGGGATGGGACATCCACAGCTTCTCTGGGCAACCTGTTCCAGTGACTCACCATCCTCTGAGTAAAGGATTTCTTCATAATGTCTAATCTAAATCTCCCCTTTTTTATGTTCCAATTTACAATGCAATCACTGTCTCCAGGACTTACGGACACCAAGATAACCAAGTGTGGATTGTGCCACAATGATGCTTGTATAATTGCATCCATCCCTCATGATCCACATCCAGCTGCTCTGTGAGTCATGTTGCAGCAAAGGTATCTCCTCAAAGACATAGGCAGGCTGACTCACTCAGACTTGACAGGAAGGCACTACCCCCATAAAGTGGACCAGAATGTTCTTTCATCTTTGAAAGACCCAGGTCTTCTGTGGGCATGAGAGGCCAGCTTGGAGGAATGTTATGCATAAAAACAAAATTCTGCCTTTCCAGAGCAAAAATAGGACATTGCAAAGTCCCATTCCACAAGTATTCAACAATCAGTTTTGTTTCTAAAGGTCTTGATCGCCTATGTTCCTAACGAGATGGTGTCTAGGTGGGAGGTCTGAGAGCTACAGTGTATTCAAACAAGGAGAGAGAAGAGCACACTAATGACCACATTCCAGCCATGGTTTTAATAAACCAGCAGGTAGACTGGAAAGAACTCCTCCAGAATTATCTGCCAAAAAATGGAGCAATTGCAAAATATTAAATGTCTTTTATATATTAAAAAAAAGATCAGCCTCACAAACTGCAAGCCGTAAAGAGAAATAAGAGTTTGAGCTGTTAAATAAATAAGAAAGGCGAGCTTTGGACAAAAATAAACAATGACTGGCATTTAGGGAACTTAATCTGCATTAGAAAAACCTCCTCCTCATTTGCTCTGGCTTCTAATTTTTTCCATATTTTTGTCATTAGATGTTATTAAAGTACTACTGTTCCAGGGCTGGGTGATGAAAGGCTGAGATATGATTCAGCCCCCTACGTTACATAAACAAACCCGGGTCGTTATGACATCCACTGTGATTTTTTTTTCTTCATTCTTTTGAGTCCTTCACTGTACCTCACTATTGGTTGTGCTGTGGAAGCTCTTTCAGGTGATCAAATGCAGTTTCAGGCCAGTTCTATGGCTGCTAATGTGGTATAACAGGCTTGCTGCCAGATGTCTGCTTCCAAAAAAGTTCAGTCTTCTTGCAAGTGGGCCATGTTGAAACTGCAATATAGCAGACATTTAAAATAGCATTTAAAAAGCAAACCAGGAAGTGACAGTTTAAAGTTAGCTCTGATTCATTAATCAGCTTTGGAGACAATGATGTCGGTGTGACCGGATGGGCTGACTTATGATAAATTCAGATTTATCTGAGATATAACAAAAGGGCAGCCTGCTGGTTTAAAGAGCCTCTTTCCCTTTTCCTTTGGCAAAATCAATGTATTGTTTAGAAAGCCAAAGAGAATGTCATGATAAAGTCTGAGGTCATTTCCAAAGATAAATCTACTATGAAGTATGGCAAAACAAGAACCAAAAAGTGAGTCTGTTCCATCATGGAAAACTTCTCTGGCTTGAACACTCATTCGGAGGTATACCAAAGCCAACTGAAATTAGTACAAGGACAGCCACTTAATTGAGTGAGGCTCATATCAGACATCATCATGGTGTTGTAGTCCTTGATTTAAGGGTAGGTCAGTTGCCTGGGACCTTCAGACCTGGACATTTGAGTGTTAACCACAGGAATCCTTACACGTCTGGGACATAAGGCAGTCCCCGTGGAGTGGGAATTGTGAGAACAGCTATACCAGCCTGGCACAAGGAGCCATATAACAGAAGAACTAGGGCAGTGTGCCTGCTAGTGGGGCATACAGCCTATTTCTGACAACCGCTTTATGCACAATTGGGTTGGCAGTAATTCCTCCGAAGGACAGGCATGGCAAACAGGGTAGCTCCCTATGGAAGTGGCAGCACTAGCCTCACCACGTCAGAAAGTGCCTTGGCTATAAGGCAATGCTGTAGTGTAAAGTTATCTGCCTCTGTGACTTTAATTACTGTATTTATTGCAATCATAACAAAAGAGGCCACAAATAAAAACAAGTAAAAGCCTCAACCAGTGTAAGAGCAGCCTAAGAACAGTCATTTGGCTGCATAAAATTCATACACACATAAACACATGAAGGGATTTACTTTTCATTTTAATTGGCTAGCCTGTTATGGTTGTTGGCAATCTATAAGATAACATCAATAGATGTTTAATTTGATGCCACTATTAACTTGGAGAGGCTGTACAAGTGTTCTCCTGTAGCTTTTTTTGGTGGTTATTCCTTCTATGCCTTGAACAACTCTCAAAGCAGGAGAAAAAAAAAAAAAAAAAAAAAAGGCTTTCTGCCTGCAAAATTTTGCTGACTATAGGGTTGGTCGTTCAGAGATACACAGTGTCATTGTAACTCCACTTGTATGGAGCTGTAAGAGAGCAGCAAAACACAGGTACATCCCGCTTACCAGCAACTGTTGCTCTACAGCCAGCAGCAGAAGGGGATGCAGCTCTCAAGCTGCCTCAGACTGTGGGTGGGCCATGTTGCCCTCTGGAAGTGTCAAAATCTCTCCCTGGATGACAAATGGAACAGCGCCCAGCACTGAGCTGTTCTATGAAACAGTTGACTTTGAGTTAGTTGAACTTGGAACAGCTATTGCACAGCTCCTTTTCCAGCATCAGCTCACAGTGTACATTGATTTTCAGGCAGCAGACTCAACTTAAAAACAAGACTTCACTAACCCTGCTAAGGGCTCAATCTGTCTTTCATTGGCAGCAATGGATGGATCTTCTTTGGCTTGCTTCCCCAAACACTAGGAGAGCTGCAGAGGATGTGACAGAACCTACGTATTGAGACCCATCCCACAGCATTGACTTTAGGCTAAGTGCTAAGCCAATCTCAGATGGAGATAAATTTCTCTGCCCTCAGCCCTGCACTGGAAATATCTGAGCCTCTGCAGGAAGCACATCTCTGATGCAGAGTTTGTCCCATGTTGGTTTGGTTGGCTTCTCATTACAGCATTTGAAATTCCCACTGGCTTTGGTGGACGGAGGAGCCAATGAGCTGGGGTGCTTTTTGCACACATGTTATGGGAATACCTGCTGACACATCACAGCTGAACACAGAAACATGACCAAAATATGAAGAAACTGTACTAAAGTGTTGGTGTCCAGCTGACAGAGCCCTCCCATGCAATGCGAGTTCTGATTTATTTTTCTGGGTCTTCTTTTCTTTCACAGTCATGCAGAACAACAGGCAAGCACCATGCACAGGACAATTCCTTCCCCATAAAACACTGTGAAAAACTGGGCAGAGCAGTAGCCCACCAGGTGAAACCTGCTTCTCTCTGGAAGACCTGCACAAATCACTTGGGCTCTGGATCTGTCCATGCATGTGGGTTCTTCATTCTTAGTTACAGTGGGATTTCTGCTTCTCCACTCCTATTCATACTCATGTTCCTCTCCTCAGGAACAGTTTCAGCTGCTCCCAGGATGTGGGACACACGTCTGGGAGTTGTAGGGACATGCACAACTGTGAGTAGTAAGAAGAAGGATTTCCCCACACTGTCCCACATAAATCTAGCCTAAATTGCTTGAAGTCTTGACCTCATCTCTGCATCTGGTGCTGCTGGTGGTCTGCCTGCTCAGGCTCCAGCAGTGTCCTCCCTCCACCTGTACACACACTGGACAGAAAGCATGCCATATGATCTCAGCAATAGCTCCTGTGACGATGAATAAGGACAGAGATGGGGCCAATAGATGGGACATCTGTTTTGCTTTTGCAAGCAGCTCGGAAATGTCTGCAGCGTTCCACCCGAAAGAGAGTAGAGACAACCCAGAGGACAATGCGGGCTGCTTTTGTGGTTAAAGCACTGTCTGGAGTAGAGAGGAGACCCATATTCCAGTCCTGCTCCGACACCGATTTGCTCTACAATTGCGGGCGAAGTCACTTAGCCGGTCTGTGCCTTTGTTATTCCAGTTGTAATAATATTTACATCACAGGGGAGTTAGGAGGCTTATTCAATTAATGCGTGCGAAGCGTTTTGATATCCTCCGGCGGCAGGGCAGCAGGCAGGCTCTCTGGTGAGGCCACTGGCATCTGCACGAACGCGGGCAGCAGCGCCCCGCTCCCCTCCCTCTGCCTGCATCCCCAAAAACCGCAGGAGGCAGGCGGCATCCCCCCCAGAGCCTGCTGCCGGGGAGGACTACTCCCCACCGTCCCCCACCCCGGCACTGCCCCATGAGATACATGTTTTCTGTTGGTAGTGCTTGCCTCGCACCATTTGTTTTTTAAGGGAGTTGCTAGAAAACTCTCCTGCTTTTTTTTTTTTTTTTTTTGCCTTAATAAGTATATCATGTCTGGTATTGTATTTCTATTTTCCCCTGAGGAAAGAAGCCAAAAGAAGTAGGAACAACAAATAATGTGTGGGAGAGTGTTTTTTTTTTTTTTTTTTTTTTTTTGTACCTCTGTTCAAAGCCTCCTTCTGCTTGGCTCCAGCATTATTGCGACTACAATTGCCTTCCCTCTGATCTTTCTTCTATTATAGTTGTATTGACTTAATTTGGGGTAATGAGATGTTTGTGCTGAACCCCTCGATATTTTCATATTTGCATCCTAAATGCCCTGCTGTTCTTCTGTCATGTTTATTCTTTTCACATGATTTTTCTCTCTTTCTTGTTTTCTTGTTTCTTTTCCTTTTCTTTCTTTCTTCTTTCTACTCTTTTTTTTTCTATTTTCTCTTTTTCTTCTCTTCGTTTTAATTTTTTTCTCTCCTTTCTTTATTTCCTTCCTTATCTCCTTTCTTGTTTTCCTGTTCCATTCTTTGCCTTCCTTTATCTTCTTTCCCTTTCCCTTCCTTTCCCTTCCTTTCCTTTCCCTTCCTTTCCTTTCCCTTCCCTTCCCTTCCCTTCCCTTCCCTTCCCTTCCCTTCCCTTCCCTTCCCTTCCCTTCCCTTCCCTTCCCTTCCCTTCCCTTCCCTTCCCTTCCCTTCCCTTCCCTTCCCTTCCCTTCCCTTCCCTTCCCTTCCCTTCCCTTCCCTTCCCTTCCCTTCCCTTCCCTTCCCTTCCCTTCCCTTCCCTTCCCTTCCCTTCCCTTCCCTTCCCTTCCCTTCCCTTCCCTTCCCTTCCCTTCCCTTCCCTTCCCTTCCCTTCCCTTCCCTTCCCTTCCCTTCCCTTCCCTTCCCTTCCCTTCCCTGCCCTGCCCTGCCCTGCCCTCCCCTCCCCTCCCCTCCCCTCCCCTCCCCTCCCCTCCCCTCCCCTCCCCTTCCCCTTCCCCTTCCCCTTCCCCTTCCCCTTCCCCTTCCCTCCCCTTCCCTTCCCCTTCCCCTTCCCCTTCCCCTTCCCTTCCCCTTCCCCTTCCCCTTCCCCTTCCCCTTCCCCTTCCCCTTCCCCTTCCCCTTCCCCTTCCCCTTCCCTTCCCTTCCCTTCCCTTCCCTTCCCTTCCCTTCCCTTCCCTTCCCTTCCTTTCCCTTCCCTTCCCTTCCCTTCCTTTTCATCTTCCACTCTTCCTTTCTCTTCTTTTTTTTTTTTCCTTTAAATATTCTACAATAAAATAATATATAAAAAAAAAAACAGAGGATTAAGCAAAACATCTGTAGCAATTAAGGAGATGTCTCTGGGAAACACTAGCTGTGAAGCATGTTTGCTTTGAGAAGTACTCTCATCAGACGGCTTGGAACAGAGCCACCTATTTATTTGGGAAAGGGGTAAGAAACATGAAATGGGGAGACTTTTTGATTATTGCTGTCTGTTAGTAGCAAAATTCATCTTGTTTGTCCCAGGTTCCCACATGTTTTAAAACCATTACGGCATGTGGTTTCCAACCACGGAGGAGAGGTTGCTGAGGAAAAGCACTCCATCTGTTCACAATCCAGCAGTGAAGCGTTATCTTCTCTCGACATATGGGGACGTGGCAGAGGCCGGCGGGTGCCTGGGGCTGTGCGGGGAGCAATCTTACAGCCTCCCTCCCTCCCTCTAGCCCTCACAGAGCCATGCTCAGCCCCACGCTACCTGCCAGCAGGTACCCAGCAGCGGCAGGGCTCAACCCCCACGTGTCCCCGTGGGGACTGGTAGGGCCATGCTGGGGAGCAGAGGTGGGGAAGGAAGCAGACCAGGAGGCAGCATCTTCGCTCAGCTGCACCTGAGCTGTCCTGCTGGCACACTGCAGCACAAACAGATGGGAGCAGAGGGTCCACACAGCAGCCCTGTGTGCTCATTGCCTTCCCAATTCAGGGCTTCCCTGGTTGGGAGAGTGATTTTTTCCCCACGTGGATGCTGGAGTGAGATGCACCCTGACTCTCCATCCACTGCTATCAGACATAAACCAGAGACCGGGGACTTGTGCTCTTCCTAAGCAAGAAAAAGTACCTGATGTTTAGTACACTTTTCTCTGAGATCAGCCTGTCCCAAGGTAGCAAGATGTGTCATATTAGTTGCGTGAAATAAAATTTAATCTTAAATTCTCCAATTCTCCAGAAATATAGCATGGGGAAGGGGCGAGAGGGGAGGGGAGAGGAGTAACACACCTTCCTTTTACACGTACACACACACAGAGCAGAGAAAACACAATCAGTTTAGGAGCAATTAACAGGTTTTCACTTTGAAGAGCATTCATGGCTTCCTCAATTTTGCTAGAAAAAGATGTATAATAAATAGCAAGACATTTATGTGCTCCATCTCTCTGTGAACATTTCGTACACACACAGGGAACTTTGGGGAACACAGAAAGCTGATTTCAGAGCTGTCAGAAACTTCTCAAGCCAGAGGAGCAACGTGGACACGCTCCAGCCAAAGATCTGCTGCCCCAGTTTATACAGATTGTGTATGCTTTCACATTTTTGGACACTTCAACCTCTTAAAAGACGAGGTTAGAGGAAAAGAAAAAAAATACTCTATCGTGTAACTAAAGGACAGGTTGTACATTTGTCCACCCCACTTTCTTCTCTTCTCCCTCAGGGAGAACGTGAATGGTCGAGTTAGGTTTTTAACACAACTTGTCCTTCTCGGTTCCTTCCACTCCGGAGAGCTGCTGCGTTTTTCTCAGGCAGCTCCGCGCTCGGGAGCTTTTAAGGGTTTCTAATCCTGGAAGGCCGTCTGACATCACCCCGCTTCTTGTCTGCTGATGTTTCATACAAGCCTCACATTTCCTTAGTGTTTTTCAGAGCCACCAATTACCGCAGCAATCTTGTGTTTATGTTCTGGTTTTCTGCTTTTTTTTCTTCTTTCCCCTGATCCTTTCCTGGCTCGCGTCCCGACAGGCTGCTCTCTTTTAGACGTGTTTTGTGCCAAGGGTTAAGCTGGACCAGCTTGCTACAAAAGAAAAAAAAAAAGTGGGAGG
The DNA here is from genome assembly GCF_964034855.1 of Anser brachyrhynchus. Taxonomy (NCBI): domain Eukaryota; kingdom Metazoa; phylum Chordata; class Aves; order Anseriformes; family Anatidae; genus Anser; species Anser brachyrhynchus. Next base: position 46,024,382 of record NC_137697.1, read on the forward strand.
GAGGAGGGCTTTTTTTTTTTTCCTAATTTTCTTCATTGACTTCAGGCACCACGTGATCAGGAAGCCTGGCCTCTTTCCATTTCCCTTCCCGGCTAAAGGGAAACATTGTGTAGCTGTTGCCCTGCCACTGGTGGGACGGCCCACGGCTGCATTACGTAGGAGGATAAAAATAACCGGGATATTTAAGGCCGGCTGTGGAATCCCAACGCAAGCAGAGCGAGCCTGGTCAGCCGCCGAGAGCACCGGCCCCAGCCCGAGTAACGCTGTGCATGATGCAACTGCAGATACATGCCTGGCAGCCCTGCTGAAACAGCCAGGCCCTAGGGACGCCCAGAAGAAAAAAATTAAAATAAAATAAAATAAAATAAAATAAAATAAAATAAAATAAAATAAAATAAAATAAAATAAAATAAAATAAAATAAAATAAAATAAAATAAAATAAAGTACAAAAAGGACAGAGAATTAGTGAGCTTTCTCGTCTCTTTTAGCACGCTGATTTTAGCCCAGGAGGTATTTCTTTTAAAAAGGCAGCAACTACCCCTGCTATATGACACGCTTGCTCCAAAACATCCAGAGTGCCTGCTGGGGGTTTGCTGTGCACCAGGTGCACACCAGCACACCTTGGGGTTTTGCAGGGGGTAGTACTGGGGAACGATGCTCAGCACTCGGGAAGGAGAAGCTGGGACAGCACCGCATTCCTTCCCGGCCTCATCAGGCTCTCCTCTCCAAATTGCAATCGTGGGTGATGAGCACAACACACGTTTCGTTTGCTGATTAAAAGTAATTAAATGAAAAGAACATCCAGCCCACAAGGCTGGAGCACAAATGGCAGCCTCTTTCGTATTTTGTTCTTTTGGGAGTCACAATTTTATATATATATAATTATATTATGCAAGGACAGCAGTGAGAGCCCGCCTTTAAAGCAGACATGCAAACCGGAGCAGCTTCAGCTTTCCTTTGCCCACTGGGGGCTAGGGCAATGCAGATGAGGAGAAGCAGAGGACACCAAAGAGGATGGTTCGGTTTGGTTACTCCTGTGTTTCGGAGAGGAACCTTCTTGCCATGCCAGCCCACATCATCACCTGTCCCCGCTCCCTCAGCCGGGATTGTCAGGAGGGCCTGGAAGGAAGGCCTGGAAGGAAGGCCCTTCTCCTCTTGCAGAGGAAAATCAGATATAAACCTTGACGAGGGATAGAGATTGTTGCTGAGATGGTTTTTCCTGCACAGCTCTGTTAAATGTTAGCCAGAGGACAAAGTAGCGTTCCTCATTTTACCTCAGAACTGCCCCTTCTGGAATCTGCAGGACCCCATGTAACAAGAACCCAGTTTGGGGAAGTTGTGACAATTGCTGGACACAGACTTAGGCTTTGTTTATTGCTTATGCAATTGTGTCAGTTTATTTTAAGGAATGAAGAAAAGAAAAAGTTTAAGGGCATTTGTAAGGGGTTACACCTGCCTGGGCTTTCATATTTTTATTTTACTTTTTTAAAGTGCCTGTGGTTTTACTGTCATATTTTCTAGGTTTATTCTTTCAAGTTGAGTGAAATACTGAAGCAATCCTGAAAAACGGACTAGTGAGAGGAACAGCTCAAGCCTCAATTTTCACCCTCACAAGCAGCCCTCCACATAAATACTTCTACAATATTTAATATTTAACAACAAGGTATTTGAGAACCCCTCACATCAAATGGACTTTGATCTTGTAAACCCTTTATTACACAGGGAAATATTATCCCCACTTTATATAAATATGGAGCTGCACAGGAGGAAGAGCAAAGGCCTGATGCCCAATTATGCACTTAAATTCCTTACAATTTCACTGGGAACGTAATTTTACATGTCTGGGCATAAGAGGCAGAGCTGGGGTGTCACCCTGCCCTGCTACATGTCAGTCTGCTCCCCAGCATCAGAGGAGCATCTTGTGAGTCACTTTCACATGTCCTAAGCATAAATCTGCTGGATGGGAGCTGATTCCTTACTTCCTTCCTTGCTGATTTGCATAGAGAGGAGAGGCAACCGCATCTCCAACTCTTCCCACAGCAGCAGTAGACCAAGATGGTCTATTCTGAAGACCAAGAAGCAGGGGAAAGCCATGGGAGCCCAATGGATAATTCAGCCTGCTGAGAGCAGACACCTAGAATTATGAATGCCTGCCGTGGTGCTCATGCTGTAGCCTCCTGAAACAATTCCCAGCTTTTCTGGAAAATGGCTAAACTTCTGGGTCCCTCCAGCCTCACAGAGTGCTGCCAAGGTTTCAGGGACTGGTGGGGGAAGGCAAGACCCCAGCCATGCCCATGTCACCGGGCTGTGCCATTTCAGGCTCTGGTGGTGGGAGTACAGGGTATGTGGCCAGGGAAACCCACAATACCTGGTCTCCCTGTCAGGAGAAGCAAGGCCGGCCATGTAAAAACAGATCATTCATCTACCAGGACCACTATGGCCCTCCTACAGTGCTGGCACCTGTCCCTTGGTAAATCTTCCTACAGAGGGTTGAGGTAATACAGCCGCAGGCACCCTGCCTTTCTTGCTGCCACCAGGGTGATGGAGCTATCAGGTGTAGCATGCAAATCTACACCTGCCAGAGTCAGATCTCAGACAATGGTATGCACAGATGTGGGGGACCTGCCTTCTGCTTCGCCATCCCTCCCTCTCCAGGAAAGCTGAAAGCCCTCGCGGAGGGGCATGAAGGCAGGGATCACCTTCTGGCAGAGTCAGCAGCTAGCATCTACCCAAGCCCTTGGGCACCGAGGTGTGCTCAGGTGGCACAGAGCATAGGGACACCTTGCTTTGGAGGAGCCCAGCCCTGCCACCACAGCACACATCCATCAGCTGTTGTTTGGATAACCCACTTGCCATCATATCAGCACATGGATCCACTTGGCATTAAATAATTTCATCCTGCTGTTCTATGGCCATGCTAAGAGGATGGCAGGCAGGGATGTGTGCTTGGGTGCTGTCACGCAGCCAAATCTAGCAGCAAACACAACCCGACAAGTTTCACATGCTTTGGAGTTTCAGAACAAAAGTTTCACACAAAGTTAATTGGCCCCAGATTTTTAACACTAGTAAGTAGTTATAACTCCTCAAAAAGAGTTTTTTCTTATTGACCATTTCCCATAGATAAATTTTCAAGTGGTTGCTCACATCACACCTTTACAAAAAGAACAAGAGCTCAAAAATCTTCAATGTTTGAAGCCATTTCTCAACTTTTCCTTCACACATAGCTTGCCATGTTGTTATAATTAAATTTCAAAGCTCAAGTCTGCAGTTGTTTTCTTTCAGTGGCATTCTTTTTCATCCAGTAGCAGCGACAGCCGAGCACAAACCAAAGTCACCCATCCACAGATTAACAGACTCTCTTCTCCCATCAGGTGTCCTGAAAGAGAAAAGTAGATGCTGTTGAGTCATGTGAATGTGAATGGCAGTGTTACAGGGCCCTAATTTCCTAGCAGAAGCTAACAATAGTTCATGGTATCTCCACCTCAGGGCATCCAGCTTCTCCACAGATCATCATCTATGTGGCTTTGGTCATGACACTGAATTTCTGTAATTTGCCTTTGGCCATGCTTTCAAATGTCCCTAGGCTGCAGACTCTCCATTTCTATCAAGGTCCTTTCCCCTCCAAGAGCACACCAGCAAAAGGGGGTCAAACCCCACTTAGGGCCTCCTGCTGCCACGTCTAGTTTGGTGGTTTGGTATCAAGGTCTGTACAGCTCTGCAGCCAGCAGCAGGGAGAGGCAGCCTGCCTTGCTCTGCTAAGCTTCTGATTTCCCCCTCCCAGCGCCTTTTCAACAGGAGCTGCACCTTGGGGAGGTCAGGCTTGCTTCCCCCTGCTGACACTACTGTGGTTTCTCTCTTTATCTGTGAAGCAGCACACAGGCTCTTTAGCACCCCACCTGTAGAACAATAAATGTTTACCAGCACAAAGCAGAGCTGCTGCACTTATTGTCCCATAACGCTTTCCAGGTGAAGGTAGATTGAAAACCCATGTAGCTGTTCCAGTGTCCTCCTCCCACCCCCAAAAGGTGGGAAGAAAGCAGAGGAAACCTGTAGCCTCTGCACATCCATACCCAAAAAGGAACAGCTTTCCACCACCGTAAATAAAAAAAAGGTACAGTCTTCAGCTGATCACAATTACTGGAGCACCATTGAACTGAGCAGAGCCAGGATAATTTACACCAGATGAGCATCTGCCCTCAACATATGTTGCATTAAGGTTTAACAAGATTGTCTTAGATTGCCTGGAGGAGGGAGGAGGGAAGGGGGAGAGTAGGTTTGCTCCTGTCTAGGAATGATAGGCTGCAAAATGCCCGACAGTGAGGAGGTAAGGAGGGAAATGAAGGCGTTTCATTATTAGACCTTATTTCCAATGATCAGGGTGGGAAGGAGCAGACTGTGTGGGAAACAGGCTTCCCTACACCCATTTTGGCAGCTTTTGATTGGCCTCTGACCAGACATTTATTAAAACAGCCTCATAAGTTGCGGTCTCACTAAAGAACAATACAAAACCAACCAAATGTTAATGTCTTCAATCTGTTCCTGCTGAGATTTCCGCCTCCCCACCTCCCTGATTATTAGAGAAGAAGGAGGGGGGAAAGAGGTTGGGGGGTGGGGGGGTGGGGGGGCTAGAAAACGAGTTTGTATTCCCAGCCTCAGCTGACAGATCTGTTGCAGCCTCCTGGAGTTTTTGTAATTAGAACAAAGGGTCCTCGGGACAGGAACTCTAATTGTTTTTAAGTGTTCATGAAGTTTAACTCAGCCCAGGTTAGGCATCCAAACAAGCTTGAAGCAGTGACAGAAGGAACTTGAGACCCAAGTGAAAAACTCCTAGGGAGGATTAAGGGCCTTCAAAAGAGGTTAGTGAATTATATCTGATACTTAAAAATAATAATAATAATGTACTCAGATTGTTTTCCTCAGCAAGCCACTGGAAAAGCTGTGCAACAAACACTTGTCAAACAGAGGTCTGGGATGGTCTCTGCTCTGTCTGCTGGATCTTCGCTAATGGGAGCAAGGAGCAGGGAGGAGAGGAAATAAATATTTTGGCAAGTGAAAGCCCCAAGGCAGGACATGCAAGAGAGCTTCTGGATGCTGACGGTGGGTGGGAGGGGGTCTTGACCCAGTGCTCTTGTTGAAATTTGTCAGGACATGCATCTGCAGCCCACTGCCAGGACACATTTCACGATCCAGTTTCTTCAAACACCTGAACCCCTCCCCAACAGCCACCTCTGCAGTGGTCGGTCACATCCTCTCCAGTCTTTATAGCAAGTGGCGTGGCACAGCACACATCCATGCACCCAGCCACGCCGCTCTCCTCATCCCCACGTCCCCTAAGAGAGCCACCCCTGACCAAGCTGTGCCCAGGCATTGTCTGGAAAGGACGATCTGGCAGCAGGTCTGCACGTTGATGGGGCCTGTGCTGGCAATGAAGTGATGTAGATGGCCAGGACAAGTGCTCCGGCCCACGTGGGGATCTGGGTCTGCTGGTATGGACCCACACGGCAGCTGCAAAGAGAATTTGTTGAGAAGGATCGGGCCCCGAACACCCAAGGAGAGGAATGTGTTTGCAGGCAGTGCCTCTGGTGACAGGCCGGGGCTCTTTCCTCCAGCACTAGCAGCCACTGCTCCGGCAAGACAATGCCTCTGGAGATCGGCACGATAGATGTGGTTGCTGTAGGTCATCTGGATCCACAAACAACAGTCCCTTTTTGGGTGGGATTTTCACATCTGTTTCTCTCTGCCCTTAAAACCGATTTCACTGGGACAAAGCTGGGGCAGCAGCAGGCACTCTCAGAAGACGCCTCCATTGCTGCCTAGCTCCAGCAGCAGCAACGAGCTTCTCGCATGGGCAGCATGCAAATGACTGAGGGCATGCAGGACTGTGGCCTACCTGAGCTTTGTGGTTTTGTTGTTGTTGTTCAGTGTTTGCTTCCCCACCCCCCCACCCCCACCCCCCACCCCCCCAAAAAAAAAAAAAAAAAGAAAGAAAACACTTGCTGGGGCAAATATTACTGAAAGCAGTTTCTATAAACAAATCCATGTGGCAAAGGCAGAAGTTACTCTGAAAGCAGGAATGATGTCAGTGTTGGAAGTCGTGTCACTGCAGAGGGGTCATGAGTGTTCCTTCAGCTTTTAATTGGGAAAACGTTCTCAGTACCAGCCATCAGCTGCTTTGCCTATGCCAGCTTTCAGCAGGTGTGGGGGACTTCCAAGCTCATCACCGCTTATTTTCGAAGAGAGCTGGGTGCCACCTACCAGCATGCATGAGTAAATCACCCCTGCGAGGTAGGAGGGGGTGGCTCACGAGAGGAAGTGGCTGGGGCAGGCTCCTTGGTGGGTCCTGCACTTCTCCCCCTGATCTATGGGCATTACCCACCACGGCATCACCACAGCACGGTGGCCTCATCCCGCAGCTACCCTGCTCCCCCGTTCAGACTGGGGCATGGCACAGCTGTAAGAGCCAAGTCCTTACAGCTGCAGTGTGATTGAACACCATATCTATTGTCGTGGTTTCCTTCATACATCAGACCTTAACAAAAATCATGAGCATGACTTTATCCCAAGGGACACTTTTGTAGTTTCCAAGAGAAATGCCTTCCATTATTTGGTAGGCCAACAGAAGAATAAACAACAAGTAAGCCATAGACAAGAAGCAGAAATTGCTATGCCCAAATAGTTTTAAGAGCCACTGTGGTTTCAAAGCCATCACCTTGACATGCCAGTGCCTTTAGTGCTCTTAGCAGTACCTGTTTTAAACACTTTTTCATCCTCAAGAAAGATTAATGCTTGGCAAGTAAAGAACAGGGCATGGAAATAGCTACCTAACCACTGTGATCGGCCTTTGCTCACCAGATCTCAAAGCCCAGCCTCCCAAGAAAAGACCTCATACTACACGTGGAGAATCCAGTCCAAACCAGAAATTTCAGAGGCAAGTCTCACTATGCCCAGGGGGAGGCAACCTGGGTGGCATTTTTCTGTAGGGAGTGGGCTTTTCAGTGCTATCAGGCAAGAGACCAGCTGGAAGACCTAATGTCTTAAATGTGGATGACAGTGGAGATGTGGAAATAACTGTAAACTGTAACTGACAAAACTCGCTAGTCCTTGATTGCCTCTTGCCAGCAGCAGGTACTAACAAGGGAAGCACTGCCTTGCTATTATAAATATGATGTAGACACAACCTGCCTACTTCAGGGACTTAAGGATATGCATTATGTAAGCATATACATGAACATTTTAGGATCACGGCTACTGGTAGATAAGCAGCCATACTGCAGCATCCAGATTGCTCTCAGCTAGAAGGCCCAGACATAGATCTTGCACTAGCTGATTACATCATCATCATCATCATCATCATTTTTTATTCACTTTCTATAGGAAAAAAAAAAACACATGCTAACCACTGCACATATTTTTCCCATAGCCAAACTATGCTCTAGAAAAATGCACCTTACATAGAACATAATCTACAAAAAGTAACACCACTGAAAGCAAAAGCAACAGACATTGACCCTAAAACACGATTCAAGCAGATGCCAAGGTAAGAAAATGGGCTGGTTAGAAGTTTAAGCCCTCTTGCCAATATTTTCCTAAGCACAGAGTAAAAAGAAAATCTGTTTATAATATTTTGGCTGTTCCTGCATATCCCAGGCACAGCATTTAAGATAAAAGCCTCTTGATGTATACAGTAAAGATATTGATGTCTCCTGAAAGTTTTGGATTAACATTCCCTATAAAAACAGTTTCATGTATATATCATAATTCCCCATCTCACTTCTTCAGCGGCAGTGATGGGCTAGAGGCATCTTGCTGTTCTTCCTGATCAGGTGCAAATTGGCAGTTAACACCCTGAGTCTGTGTTAGGTGGCCTGAAACAACCTAGGAAGGCAGGGCAAGAGGAAACAGTGGCCAGCAGCAACTCAGCACTCACTAGGACTGGTCGTGGAGGCTGAAGGAGAATGCTGGGAAGCAGCTGGTCCCGTGAGCAGGTTCCCCTTGCTGCAGTCTGACAACCTGGTGGCCACACCATTATAGTCCTGTTTATGCAACCGCACTCAGGCCTGAAGCTTCTACCTAGAGCCAGGTATGCAGTGGCAGAAATAAATACAAGTCGGGCTTTAGGAGGACCAGGGAAGCTGCCAGCTGGTCACCACAGCCCAGGTTGCACCTGACGTTGTTTATAGAATTCCTCGTCACTGGAGGAATTTTAGGGCTTTTTTCTTTCACTTCAGGAAGGTGGGGCTGGTGACATGAACCCATTGTTTGGGTGCTTCTTCCTTGGAAGCAACCGGTTTAGGCTGTGGTCAAGAATAGAACACAGGGCAAGAAGGGCTTTGAATTTTACACAGTCTCATAATTCCTGTCTGTGTTTCAGTTTGCCTTGCCACCCATATTCTTCTTTTCCTCCTTGGAAGAGTGCATTTCAGGGTTTTTCCAGCATCACGCAAAGTTTTGTTCAACAGCAGGGAAGAGTTCTCACTGTCTGCATTTGCAGCATGACTTTTTCAACCCTGAAAACTAAAACAGCCCGTACAAGCACCTCCAGTCACAGCAGTCTTCTCTCATGGAACATCTGACTGTAGACCACAGCCTCTGAGTTTTGGGGCCGTGTTTGCTGAATTCCCATTTCAACCACTGGTTGCATGTAGGATGAATTTTGGAGTTATGAAGAATCAACAAACTGTTTCTCAGAAGATTGTTTTCTCCAAACTCCTCTTTTTTGTTTGCCCAAGGATATTGGCCTTTCTTGAAGAATCGGACATATAATTAGAAATTAATGTCTATTGGCTTTGATGGATTTCTCCTCTTTTCTGAATCCTGAATTATCCACAAAGCTGTTACAAACAGAATAGAATGTATTTGTTCATCAAAAATGATTCACCAGTTTCTTCAGGGATTAATTCTCAGTTTTGTTCGTGAGTGGCTTATTGCAAATAGTCATAAATTCTGCCATGTTGGGTTCCAACCCTGGAGTGATCTTTGTCTGGACTTCAATGGAGCTTTGCATGGGGGGGGGCCTGGCCACACAGATCTCATTGCAGGATTGGGCAATGGTTAGTTACATAAGTCATATGATGTTGTTTCTGTTCTCTCACTGGCTGACTTATGTAACTACAGAACAATAGCGTGTATTTGAATATAAAGGCAAAAACCATGCCTCATATTTGTTCTTCGTGAGAATCTGTTCAAGGGCTGGATTCTGCTGTCCGTGCAAGCTATAAAGAGATTTTCTTTGACAGTCTCTTGGTTGGTGAGGACATCTGGAGTAGGTGACACTTAAAGAGCTACTAAGATGCTCTGTGTGAGTTCGTCTAAGGACTATTTGCAGACATTGGGCTCACATATTCTCCCCAGTAGCAGCTGAAATAAAAAGTAACAAAAACAAAGAGAACAACTCATGCAACTGGACCATCCAGTGACCCAGGTCATTGACTGCAATGCAACTGCACTGATTTACACCTTATAAATGTCTAGCCATCAAGTTTAATGTTTCCCTTTCTCCATTGCAGGAGTATAAAGAGGCTTAAAAGCATGGCCAGTGTTAAAAATATACAGCTTAGGGCACAACATTGCCAAGTGTACATTCATGGGTTTATTCTTAAATGTATTTTTCCCACTTGTTATTTTTGTTAAAATCTGAATGTGATTTCTATGCAGAGAGAGAAAATAGGAATCCATGGTTTTTGTTTTCAGAGGAGGTTTTATTTTTTTCATCTATAAGATCCAACTCCAGAAGATTTTATCACAGTCTCCTGGAGATTTTATCACAAGTTTCCAGTTCTGGTTTTGTTTTGCCTTTTTTAATATTTTTTTTTTCCCTCTTAAGGTCCCAGTTCTTGGAGTCATGTGATTACACAAACATTCCCTACTTCAGTGTTTTAAAAGTAAGTTTCTAGCCGGCATTGTTGCAGAGAAAAGACTGAAAACATAACCCCTCAAGGCTGAGAAAAAGAACACACAATTTACAATTTTTTTAAACCTCACGATTTCTCAATCTTCTGTTTTTTGAGGATAGCCTGACTAAAACGTTTTAAAATCCCAGGGTTGACAATATTGAAGCAGAATCAGGGGGAGACAGTTGCTTAAGGTTGTATGACATGACCTGATAGCCTTCCAGACTCTTAGGAGTTGTTACCGTGCAGAGTGCAAATACTTTTCCTAAGTCGCTTGTGAAAGTGTAAGACCATCATAGCCCATTCAAAGTAATTTTCTTATTTATGCATGCTGCCTTTTTGCACAGCCCCCAAATACACATTATTTATGTGGTGTTCTTCAACAGCTCAGAAAGAATCATTGCAATCTAGAGCGTACGTAACCCGTTTTCATCCTTTACAGTCTCTGGTTTAGATATAGGTTTTGACCTTGACATTGACCACAGCAAGCCAAAACTCAGGTTGCCACAACTGAAGCTCTCATGCCATCTTCTAACCTCTTTGAATCTGCTTTACGGTTAACGCCTCACCCAGTCAGTTCCTAAATTTTCATTTTCTAACCTGCAGTCACAAAAGCATGTGCAGCAGTTTATATCATGTAATGTGCAACATGTCCACAGAATCATTCCTCTTCATCTCCCTATTTTTTAATACACTTTGGAAACACTCTCATGTTCTAGAGCTTTGAATTTGCTGAGAACTTGCTTTTTAGTGTCTCTTATTCAGAAGCCACTGGCACTGATCTACTTAAACCACTCTTCTGATGGCAGAAAGCACAATTCAGGTATAAGTTGGGCTTATTCTGCATAGCTTAAAATAAGCCTGTGTCAGCCAGAGTGTACTATGTACATTGTGGTGGGAGGACTTCCATTGCTAAATATAAATAGGGCCATTCCTTGAGATTAAAAATGCAGCTGAAAGCCAAGATGGAGACAAAGCTGTGCCATTTCAAGGGCTGTGTGCCTGCCGCTTTGAGGATCTCTGCTGTGTGGTACTTCCTAGGAATAATACCTCCCTGCATTGCAAAAGAAAGTAAGGCCTTTGCCAGGTGCCATAGCACCTTCACATTAAAACCAGCCAGTGCAGAGATCACTGCAATTGTGTGTATTCAAGGAGAACATGGTCATGTGAATGCGTGAAGAAACAGCTAACTGCATTTCTTCATTGCTTGGACATGCAATCAAGCTAGCACATCTCTACCAGCTACTCCACTCCAGCTGACTGTGGACACACTCACAGACACTGCAGAAAATGACAGACAACACACATCAACTGAAACCTTTCAATAAGACCAAGCTCATTTTGCAAGGGGATACAAGAGTGCTCTGACATGCCATTCTTCGTCAAGTCATGGTAACTCATGAAGCCAAAGTCCCAAAGAAAGTGAGCTGCAATCGATGCACAGCTGCCACTGGTTAAAGAATAACATCATGTGTGATGGGGCTAGTAAGAGTGTTGATGGCAGAGGATTTGGTTAGTACATCATTTTTGGACACTTGTGAGACACCATGCAGAAAAAATGAATGACATTCCCCACCTGAATGCTATTTTAATAATTTTGAAACGTCTTCCTTAGATGTCTCATCATTATTCCCGTAGTTAGAAGCTGATTAATGGCATGCCCCTCAAACACATATCTGGGCACATACACAAAGACTTTTTAATAGTCCCTAACAATGGCCAACAGCTGGCCACAAAACCAGATGATTCTCCACCCTCGTAAACCCATGCTCGCCAACAATAAAAAACCCTTCTGGCTACTAAAAAGCCTGATGGAACAGATGAATCCTGTTGTGAACTGGGTTTTATAAATAAAAATTAAGAAGAGGAAAACATTTCAGCTTGTGCATTCACTAGGCTGAAAACAGGCATAGGTTTCACATTCTGGAGCAGCCAACTGCAGAGGTCTGATTTTCAGAGCTAGATTTCATCTTCCAAAGCTGCCTTTAAATACATTGCTGGGCTGGGTTGTTGTTTTGTTGTTGTTGTTGTTTGGGTGTTTTTTGGCTTTTGTTTTTCAAATATCGTTGCAGCTGCAGTAGAGCATTTCCTCTGCCCTCCAAGGCACGAGTGGTGTGTCTCTGCCTCTTGCAGGCAGAAATCTCAGGAATGATCCAAAAGGCTTTGTTCTCCAGACCCTGCCACAGCATCACAGGCAAGCAGGGCACATCAGGCTGGCTGTGCCCACACCCCGTGGATGGTACGTGCTTGCCCCCATCTGTGCCAGGGTTTCTCCCTGCCTCTCAGGAAATGGCAAGGTGAGTTTGGAAAACTGCCCGACCTAATGGCCAAGGCATGACCCCGCGAGTCAGGAGATGGGGGAGTCGGGCCAATCCTTTTCTCCCTGTGACTTGCAATAAATCTCTCAGTTGGATCTATTAGCTTTGCATCCAACGTGGCTACATGGTTTCTGGAGCAGAGCTGGCCACCCCGGGCTGGCACTGGGAGCCTGACCACACACCTCGAGCCATCTGCACAGACATTCCCCGACTGCGGTGGCCCAGCTTCACGCAGGAAGTTGTAGCCATGCCAGGAACAAACACAAATCTCCACAGACAGCACCTTCTCTCCAGCACAGTCCTTCTGTCCTGCTTCCAAGGGACAGAGAGAGAGAGGCTTCCTTTCCCATCTCTTTTTATTGTGTCTTTAATTTCCTCCCCTGTCCGTTTCTCCTCAGTCCTGGAGCACGGAGCCACGGAGAGGAGGAGCAGCCAAGCCATTTCAGGGTGAGCAGATCCTCACATACACCAAAAAAAAAAGTCTCTGAAGGACCTCTTTTTGTTTGTTGTTAACAAGTATTTAATGTCAGGGCTAATTCACAAGCTTAATAAAGGCAGGCTTTGTTGAAGATTCAACACCTTCAATTACAGCATTAAGAGCTCACAGTAATTACTCGTCAGAACCTTCCAGAGATCCTTCAACAGAGCCTGTGCGTGAGGAGGGGGAGGCCAGCCCTGACATCCCTAATGTCTTAAAGATTAAAAAAATACAAAAACACAAATAAACAAAGCAAGCAGAAAAAAAACCTAATTCTAATAACGATGATGAATATGATGTCAGGCTCTCATTAGACAACAAAAAGCAGCAAATGAAAGAGACCAGCTTAATTCTCAGTTAGTCACCTTAAATATAACTCCTCTGTTAGTGGATTTCTTCAGGGATAAACAGGAGATTTTCACAGCCCAGGTATGCCTAAAATGAGATTTCTAGAAGTGGGGAAGTGAGGAATTTGACTGAAACCTTAGAACATGCCTTATTTTTATTGCCCTGGGCAGGATTTGGAGAAACGTCAGCCTCCGCTTCATCGGTTCCTGGCACAGCCAAGCGCAGCACCTCATCACACTGCAGACCCTTTATTGCTATAGAAAATGGTTGATTATTGTTTGCATTCCTGGAGACTGTGTAGGAAGTAGCTGATATAGTGAGGAGAGAAAGTTGAGAGAAAATACTGTCTTCTTATGGAGAGGGCTTCTTCCTCCTACAGCGACCAGCCAAGGTTTTTTGAGGAGTAAAAATGAACAGGGAACAAAAATTTCAGGAGAGTTAGGGTATGTGTAAAGTTGAACAGAGCTGCATGCCTGCCACCCATGAGAAAAAGGGGGATTTTGACCCAGATTAGGTCTGGGTTCCTGTTACCCAAGGTTTGATCCAGACCTTGCAATTTCTTCAAAGGTACACCCAAGGGTCATAAAGCATTTTCCACCCGCAGGAATGGGACTCCTTAGGTCTCCTTCAGGTGAGCAAGAGAGACCCTGCAGCACGCAATGCCATGGCTCATTTGAGCCTTTCCAAAAAGCCTGGCATGACACAGAGCAACCCTGGGATCACTCCAAAACGCAGCAGGGTCATTGTCAACCTCTGCAGAATCCTGCGCTCTCAACAATGCTGAAAATGACTTCAGAGCACATTTGGTCCCTCCGGCAGTGGATCGCCATTCCAAAAATTTCTTTCAGCTTATGAAACATGCAAATACCCTCCCTCTTTAAAGCTCAACGACATTTTGGTGCTTAGCATGGTCCTTCCTGTGGCCAAGAACCGCAGCCTCTTCTAGTGTGCCAGTTGGTATTTGGAGAGTAGCCTCTCTCTGAATTGTGCTGGACAGGCAAGGAGGACCTTAGGACGAGTTGAATATCACACGATGTTTTACGTATTGAAACGTAATTCCTCTTATGCTGCAGAGACGGATAACCCAGGGTATTTCCAGTACCTCGTGTACTTACAATTGCCAAGAAAGAGGCTTAAGTAAAAGAGTTGTGGTTGCTGGTGGTGTTGTTTTTCCCCAAGCAATACTAGTCGCTGGTAGAGTTTTGTCCAATGTTTATTTGCTGGCATACACTAGCCTTTTTGTAATGTCGACTCCACTTACTGCCAAAACACCTGTGCATGCAGAAAAGATTGTGAGGAATAGGGATTTACTCTAAAGCACCCTGGAAGGAGTTTCTTACCTGCTCTGTGGAGGTACATGAGGGATCAGCATGAAACATCCCACGCTCCCCTCTCTCATGTGCAGTTTCGCAGGGTGATGACAATATCTTTGAACATGCGGCAGTCATTGCTGGTCCCCTCAGAGCCAAACAGGATTAGAAGCAAAATTCTGCAGAAATGCGGGATCCTGAAGATCAAGAAGGCATCACACATTACTCGCCTGGACCAGTCAGTCTGGGGGAGACCATTTTAGAGAAAAATTTGGAAGGGAGCCTGGGAAGGGATGGAAAGTAACCCTGCCAAATGCCCTTCCAGAGAGCTGGCTTCCTGCCCACTGCAGACACCACATGCCCTGGCACAAGGGGGCAAGCACTGGGGCCAAGAGTGTGGGTGGATGTGCAGGAAGGCCCCTTTTGGAGTGGGCTGGTGGGCACTACAGGCTGCTCTCAGCAAAGCCAAGCTGCTTGCCCATGTGGGCAGTGGTCAAGGCAGCTGAAACAGCTGCCAGAGCCCTGAGGAAAATTCCTCACCACAGCCATGTCAAAACCCAATGTGAGGGTTTTTGGACCTCCTCCAGCTTTGCTTTGGCTCTGCTGTCTTGGTGGCCCTGCTGCTGTGGAGGTGCTGCTTCAAGTTGTTCCCTCCTGCCAGCTCCAGCAGGTTTTGAGCTTTAAACCTTTCCCACCGCTGCTGCTCCTGTGCTGAGCTGTGCTGTGACGAGGACAGGGATGTTCATGAGAACCTCCTGCTTTCTAGCAGACTTGGGCGTTGGCTAGAGAAAGTGAGATCTGTTTCAGTTAAGCACTGAATGGTATCTCCAGGGCTTTGGCTTCATCAGCCAGCACTGACACAGGATCCCCAGTGGCCTGTAAAGTGTCCTTCCGGGCAGCATCCTCCTGTCTCCTGTGGAAATCTCTGGGAATTAGGCACCTCAGTGGTATTTAGGTGATTAAGTACCTTTACAAGTGTGATTCTCTTTGTAACATGTCTTCAAAAGTGCAAAATAATGGTTGATAGTGCACTGCTCGACACTCTCACACTCTTCAATCTTTATTCACTTTTCCTTCAGCTGGGGACTGGTACAGCACTTAGGACATGTGTTCTGCTTCTGGTTTTCTAAGAATGGCAGAGGAGAGCTTCCCTCACCCACACCAGCCTTGCAGCATTGCAGCTTTAGTGTTGAGGAAGCGACCTCTGATGTCCAAAACACAGGGGGAGGTGGCCAGGGCAATGCCTCTCTGATATCATCTCACATGGACTGGCTTGCACCTAAGTCATGAGCACTAAAATAAAGAGTCAGCTAGTTGTAGCTGCAAATATGCTTTAAGCTCAGCCCATGCTCATTGGACCTTTGCATCATTCTAAATTAGGTGGTGATGTGTTTTATTTACACTGAATTTAACTTAATGTGCTTGCTTGCTAACTTCCTGCTTATCTGGATACCACATAAGCATATGCCCAATCCAATTAGGAAGAGAATGAGAAACACAGTAAATGCTACACATTTTAAGTAAGCATAATGAATTAGAATTACCGGTGCATGTGAGGGAGAAAAAGGAATGGAAAAAAAAAAAAACAAAAAACAAACAAAAAAAAAACAAAAACAACAAAAAAAAACATAGCTGACTTCCTCCAGCTATGTAAACAGAAGTAACAGCATCTCACTTGCAAGACTTGCACAGGGCTTCCAAGGTGAAACTCATCCTTTAGCAGCAGCTGGAAATTTCATGTCAAGTTAAATAAGGAAGAGCAGTGTTACACGGGAGTGGGAAGAAATGTGGAAATATTAGCAAAAAGCAGGCTTCTGCAGACTGTGCTGGGTATGATGAGTGGCTAGTTGAAAGACACAGTAGTCTGTAATGAGCAGCTCCAGCTCCCAGGTCTCCCAAAAAAAAAAAAAAAAAAAAAAAAAGACATTTCTAGTGGAGAGTTTCACAATTTTCCACCACGTGAGTAAACTATTTTGGATAGCAGTGAGGCAATAATACTTGTATGAAATTGGGAGTGGCAGCTGTACGTGTTTCCAGTGAAAGGACGAGAGTAACATTCAGAGGCTTAAGTGATTCCATCTCTAAATGAATCAGAATTTGAAGGAAGGGAGAAGATAAGTGAGAAAGCTTTGAAATGGGGCCAGGGAAGATGCAGAGGGAACACAAATAAAACAGAAGAGAAGAATGTGTGGTTCAAGCTGTTACTTACGACACCTTTTTTTTTTTTTTTTTTTGTTTAACTACCAGAAGCAATCAGAGATATGTGTTACATATATGTATGTATTTCAGATATGTGAACAATCAGAAACTCATGTATTATATATTGTGTAAATAACATCTATATTTCTGCTCTGTACACCTACACATGTACAGAAGCCAGATCTTCTCCTGAGGTGGGCTTTACCCCTTCCAGTCCCCTCCATCTCATAGAGCCTCGTGGTGCCGGCTGGAGCACGGGCCAGGCCGCATGCACCCAGCTGGATGCCCACCACCACGAGGGCTCATCTTGGAGGGTCTGAGCAAGGCTTCCAGCCAGACCAAGACACACAAGAGGGGTCTCCTGCAGCCTCAGCACGCGTATGCAGGGCCAGGAGGAGCAGCCTGGCTGTGGCAGCTGGGGCCCTGGCATGGATCTGCTCACAGCAAGGAGCACGAGAGGCCCGTCGGAGCGAGACGCCCACTGCTCGCGGTAATCCCACCCCCCCACACACACCTCAAGATCAACACAGGCGGTGCTGCCAGCCTCTAATTTACATTCTTAAAACCCTGTCAGGCCGTGAGGATGTGATGAGCTCTAATTGTGGAAGAGTGTTTAGGGAGGCTTGTAATTACACAGTCATTAAGCCAGCTGAACACACCACGGTCTCTTTTGCAAGTCTGTGTCAGTTGGCTCCCTCCCAGCAGTGACACAAATGAAGCATTAAGCTCGCAATTAGTAATCAGCAGGTACCAAACACTAACTCCCGTTCCGCCAGCCAGCGATGTTCCTCCTTGGAAGGGGCCGGCGTGCACGGAAAGGGGACTGCATGATGGTGTTACCCCACCAGAGGAGCAGCCCTCATGGTCACACTCCTGCCCAAAATCTGCCCATGCATGGATTTTATTCTCATTGTCCCCTGCGGGCCTATAGCAGGAATTGTGAGCCAGACCAAGCTGGGAAGCTCGTTTCTTGCCACCAAAGCATTTTAGAAGTTTGGGAATTTTCCTGGTGCTCAACAAAACCCAGAAAGTCTTCAGGAGAAAAAGCAGACTGATGATGGGAGATGCGCCCAGCTGAGGGAGCCAGCTTCAAGCCCCTGCTCCTCCCAGTGCTGCAGCTACTTGGGTGGAAAGTTCTACACAGGGGCAAAGCAGGGAACTGCAGGCAGCTCCCATCCCATGCTGCCCACGTGGCCTCCTGCCTCAGTCCTCCACCACTAATGTCTTCCTGACAGACTGCTGAAAATTGCTTTGTCCTTGAAAACACTCTACGTTGACCAATAATGGCTTAAAAAAAAAAAATTCTTTAGCTTTTTACCAGGAACCATTTCCCAGACATATTTAATCACCTCCTTTACCAAATGAAATTACTCTAGAGCAAACAAAACTTCTCCTGCCTGTGTGGGAGGAGTAGGAAAGAGCGGTCATTAGACCAAACTCTCCTCCGTCTACATCTCAGACCTTGTGGCAAAGCGTAGCCCTTGGGTTTTATTCAGCTCTCTCTCCATTTCTTTGAAGTCTGGTTTCATAACTGTTCACCTCTGTAAAGGTCAGTTATGTACACAGTAAACATTGTCCAGATTCAGGCTGAGACAGAGGAAGATCTTTTGGGATGAAAATCCCAAGGACTCTGTAAGCCGCGCACGGAGACGCTCCAGTAATGGGCAGCTGAGGGGACCTTTTCCTAAGGTCTGCCTGGTCCCAAGAGCCACCGTCTAGTACTGTCAAATAACAAAACTGTGTTACTTACGTAAAAAAGTGGAATAAGATCAGCTTGGATGCCTGAATTAGCCCCATAGATTTGGTCAGAAGGCGTTCCAAGCAAATTGTTGGCTTTCGGCTCCACATCCTAGCGGATGGGAATGCCTTGGCAGCCGCCGCCTCTACAGCGCTCGGTTTACGAGAGCAAACTTAACTCTGAGCTGTTTGCATTTCTGCCCCCGCTGAACAGCAGTGCCAGCCCTTTGCCTCTTCACAAAATTAGAGTGCAAAGCAGTACACAGGCCTGGAGAGGCCAAGCAGGGGGAAGGGGACACCCTTGGGTACCTTGCCATCCCCATCCACCACAGTCGGGAGGAGCAACCAGCCAACCTCCAGCCTTCCTCCTGCTGGAACCATGATGTGGGACCAGCCAGGATGTTTAGGGAGCAGGGGATGTGCGCTGGGACAGGGGACAGATCCTGGTAGTCAGCTCCCCTCTCCAGCTCAGCCCCGTGGCACTGCTTGCAGCCCTGCTGCACCGCACATCGCGGCGTCTTCCCCAGGGCACATGCATGGGAACCGCTGGGAGAGGAAACCAGCAACAACACCCTGCCACAACAGCAGGACCGTGCAAAAAATGCATCTGGCCAGCCAGTCCTCTTGTAGGCTGAAATTACCTTTTATCTGCCTTGGTCCGCACGTTGGAGCTATGTATGTGACGCCAGCAGTCCTGCAACACAGGAAGAGAGTCATGTCATTTCGTCTGTCTGCTGTGTTATCACCAGAGCTGCCTCGCTGAGCTGTGCCAGGAGGAAAGTCCTCTTTCATGTAAACCTGCTATGAACCAAAGTAGAAAGCTCATAAAAAAAGTGACTGCCTCCAATCCAAACTTGCAGAACAGAAACAGAGACAGCACAGTCTCCTGCATTATTCCTGCATGTGTAAGAGAGTATTAAATTGAGCAGTGACAAACTTTAACCAGAACCACAGTATTACTCAGAGCAGCTTGTCCAAGCATGCAGAAACTGTGGTCATAGAGTCTCCCAATCAGTGGAGGTGATGCCAAGAAAGACAAGTCTTTGCTAGTCCTGCTTTATGCGGAGGAACCTCTTACGAATGATTTTAATAAAGGCTTAATTGATTGTTCTGGAGTCCATCAGGGAAATAAACGTTTATGGCCCTGACTCAGTCATCTAGGATGCATTCCACAGGGCACTTAGAGGCAACCATACAAGACAGCCAGACTCACGTCTGTCATATGCTGATGATGTCCATTAATCATGCACTAATCATGTGCGAGTCAAGCCTGAAGAGAAAGTGGGTTCTCTGCATCTTTGTAACCAGCCAGGAGGTGGAATAATCATTTTGTGCTGGTAGCACCAGACCAGCGCTCAGGAGATGTCAGTTCCAGCCCTTGCTCTGCAGCAGGTTTCCCTGTGTGCCCTGGAGCATATCGCTTCAGGATGTCACCACCATGCTGAACAGACCTCTCAGCTCCTCCATTTCCCAGGCACAGACAGAAACAGAGGCAAATACAAGGAAGACACAACCATAAAAATACAAATTAAGATAAAGTCAGATTCCCCTGCTGCTTAATCATGTAAACGTACAAATATAGCTTGACGACAATGACTCAAAGGAAACAATGAGCTTATCAGCACACTTAGATAGACCTGAACTATAAATGAAAATAAATGATCTACTGACATTCCTTATCATCTCCCCAGCGTCTGTTGGAGAACATATTTTGCCTCGGCATATCTGTTTCCTTTAGCATACTCAGCATCAGGAGGTCCTGCTGTCCCCTCAGAGGCTCCCCTTGCCTCAGTGGCAGCACATTCCAGGGTTTCCAGCCATGGCACCTACTTTATCTCAGCTTTCAGGCAGCAGCTATAGCTCTGTACCACCAGGCAGAGCTTGGCCAGCATAGAAAACCATCTCTCTTTCTGATTTTCACCTCCTGAGCTGCAGCAATAGCCCTGTTTTCAGTCACTCTGGCACTTGTTTGCATGCCTGAGAAGCACTCCAGGGGACTTCCATCAGTCCGGTGCCAGCATCCACTGTGCATTGTCTGGGAAGAGCTTTGTCTCTCAAAACTGGGACTCAGGAGCCACAGCAAGTCACCTGCATCTCATTACACAGTCACACTGGCCCGTCATTTTGCTGGTCCCTGCACAAATGTCTGCAGATGGTCAGGGAGCAGTCCTCTGGAAAACCGCTCCTCTCCACTGCAAAGAGCAGCCTGGGGGGATGAGAGGAGCCTGTGTGTGTCTGAAGTTAAGAGGGGACGTATGGGGACATTTTTTCCTATCGGTACAGTGCAACTATTTTTAAAGACAGGTTGCTGAAACAAATGCTTGGGGGGAAAAAGGAACAGCACTTGTAATTGCCTGGCAACTTGTGCTAAACTGACCTTGGGCTTCCAGTTCACTGGAAGTTCGAGCATTTGTAATGTGCCTTTATATTCACTTGGAACTAAGGCACACATGTTGTATAATTTCCTGAAGAAGGCAAATTCTAAATATTGTTATCAAGATTCAGAAAATGTTGTTAAAAACAAAGAACATAACTCTGGAAATTTCCCAGAGTCAGAAAATCCTTTTTTCTTTCTCTGTCCAGGAAAAACGTTGCTTAGAGTAAAGACAGATATTTTTTATTTCTTAATTAAAAGAAACCTTTTAATTAAGGTACGTTCCTTGGAAGAAAAATTCAACAGGAAAGGAGAAAAGTCATTCTCTGAAACAAACCAATAGCAGAAACTCCTGTTCGACCTCAGGTTCAGTCAGACTCGGTCAGTCTCCACCACCAGCACTGGGGTCACAGCTCCCTCCTGAGCCAGGCTGGGGGTCAGGGCCGGTCTTGCCTGGGCATTTTAGTGCCAATGCCCCAGGAGAGCGAGGTGCTGACAGCACTTCAACAGTACGAGCCCCTGCTCCAAACGCCGTGCACAAAACACCTTTTTGTTTCATCTGTCCTTACATTTCAGTATTTGCAATTTGGTGGTGTTGGAGGGATCTGCTACAGGGGTGTTTGGCACCTCTAGCAGCACAGGAGGGGAGGCAGGGCTTGGAAGGTGGACTGGGAATGGATTTGCTATCATTTTCACATAATTTCTTCCCCTCCCACCTCTTTTTTTTTTTCTCACTGGTCCCCAGTAGCTACAGAAAAAGAAAAAAATAATCAATCTCTGTCAAAAAAGTGTTTTGCTATAAACATTTTTCACCAGCTGCGGCCCATAATTACTATCTTCTCCATCCCAGTGTTTTTAACCATATTTGCCACAGACACATTTCAGTAGCAGCACTATATTTCGGTAGCAACACTGGACCTTTCAGGCTGTGGTCCTTCCCCAGAGCATTTGGTTTTATTTAATGTGACCCCAATTAGATTGGGTGCAGCTTTTGGCAAAGGAAAGCCTGGTGAGACCCCAGGGAGAAGAACGGGCACCTAAATTTGAGGGAGGTGTGGGAGCAGCTGTGACACCTGTGTGGGTCAGGCTGGACCTGTGTCCTGCTCCCACTGGTTCTGTTTTTCCTATGCCAGGGCACCTTTGGTGATGGGGGATAAAATCTGTACCCCTTGTCACCTTCTCCCAAGCTGCCTGCTTTTGCACCGCTGATGAGCATGAAATTAGAAGGACATGGGGCTCCCACACAGTCAGAAATGGTCCCAGTTCCTCAAAAGTGGTGGCTGTGGCCGAGGAGTCCCCACTGTCACTGCTGGGTACCACGGGGAAGGGCTGCATGTGGCAGCAAGGCAAGGCAAGGCAAGGCAAGGCAAGAAGCCCATCACCCTGCCCAAAGCTGTGCAGCTGGAAGCCCCTGAGCCTGAAGCCAGGCACCAGCTGCCCTTTGCTTTGCCATATATCACTTGCTATATCTGTGTACGTGGCTGAAATCCAGCGAGGCCCCTGCCGCCAAGTGTTAAATTCTGGGGCTATTGTTAAATGTGCATTGTTGAGGGCTCGGCACCACAGTTTAAGGCTTAGGCTCAAGGCTTTCCTTGGGCTGGGTCCAGTGCAACCTCAGAGGCACAGTTAAGGACAGTTAAGGACCAGGTGCTGCTTCCAGCTCCCGCACACATACAGGTGGGTGTAGCCCACTGCGCCCCTTCCCTTCAGAGCCATCCATCCCTGCGTGCATCTGTGCCCAGGTGAGGGCAGACATAGATGTGAATGGAGAAAATTAGGTAAGTAGATGCATGCAAATAAAAGCCACAAAGAGGCAATAAAGGCAGGAAACACTCTGAAGACAGAAGTCTGCGTGTCTGTTGCCAGTCATTATAACAATATTGGCCATCAAGCACAGACACGATTACTCTGCTGTCTCCCGCCTGGCTGCCCGCACTGCCAGGACTTTAGTCCCACACATCAGTAGAAAGCCAAAGACATTGAACTTGGGACCTCGGTTTCTCTGATAACAAGAAAGCGCGACAGCCAAACCAAGAGCTGGAGGCTTACTACCTTTTACACACTGAAAGTAATTCCAGCTTTGTGCTGATATTTGAAAGATCTTTGCCCTTTAGCTTGAACAGGAAATCTTAAAATGGAAAATATGCAGCTTGAAGGAAGGGGTGAGGCTCACTTGAAACATAAGAATGTACGTAGGAATAGGAAACAACAGGTTGTTAAGAAACTACAATTCAGTAAAAAAAAAAAATAGGCTTAATATAGTTTCCTTCCCCCCATACACACAAACAGACACATTAAGGATTGGTAAAATTCTATTTTATGTATGTATTTATTTATTTATCCATTGGGTTTTGACAGGAGCAGAGGGAAAGCAGCTGTATGGACTGCCAGCCAAGAGCACCTGGCCTTGAAGTGATGCCTGTCCAAGTACGACAAGCGATGCCAAGACATGAGCTTGAGGGCTTTGCTGGCTGGGTACAGGGCAGCCCCAGCCCACCTGAGGGATGAACATAGAGGTTTTCAGATTCTCAAAGGTTTCTTAATTCAGGTACCCTACAGCTAAGTCTAGAGTTGTTCTGGATACTAGAGACAAAACTTTTACCACACTCACACCTCTGAGCTTTGCTGCCCTCAGGATGAGGTAGCAGCAGAGCCAGGTGACGTTTTAGCAGCAGATGCTGGACTGGGGTCACCTCCTTTCTTCCCAAGTCCTGCTCTGGTATCCAAAGGCTTTGTTGTCCATCCAGAGCTGCCCTCCCACGTGCAAGTTTCCTCCAGACCATCTGCCTCCAGCAGGGTGTGATGCCAGCCCAGGATGTGTGTGGAGCTGGGTCTGAAGGGCTGACCTCCTCTCCTGCACTTGCCCAGTAGCTGCAACGCCACCGATGCACACATGTCCCAGACAGCTCCGCTGACGTCAGGCTAAACTTGCCTGCCCTGCTTCCCTGCTTAGTAAACATTTTCTGTCTTTATTATGCCCCAATGCCAGATGGCAAGAGGGGAAAAATTAACTCAGTGTTATTAACAATATTACAGCCTTACAGCCTTGCCCTTTAAGTCTAATTAGAGAGAGAGTTGCTGCCAAGAAATACAGTGTCCGCAGCCAGCCGGGCTCCCCCAGCACGCTGTCCTAGGCTTTCTCTGGGATGCTGAATTTTCACAGCCTCACCAGCTCCCAGCAGGAGCCCCAGCCCTGGGGTATGTGCTATGCTGCGAACTGGGGCACAAAACCCGAAATAGGGGGTATGCCATGTCTCATTATGAGACCTGACACTGTTCCCAAATGTGTCTGACCCTGACATGAGATCAGCTCTTCTCTTGCTTAACCCAGTGGGCACTGGTGTAACCCCAAATGTACCCAGGGTATGACTATTTCTCACCACCATTATGGCCAAAAAAAAATTAAAAAAAAAAGACAGCATTGAAGTCAGAGAGTTCTGGGAACAAGCTAAGGAGCTGAGCAGAGCCAGCCTTGGTCCCACAGCAGTGTAAACAAATTTAGATCTTGTCATTCAGGACCAACTGCAGCTGTTCCCACTGCAAGCAGGAAGGTGATGGCATATGGGAAGAAACGGCTGCTTTTCAGGAAGGTCATCTCCACTCAGCTGCAATACTTCTCCCCTGTTCTGCATCACATTTCATGTTTGCAGTCTTCTTCAGCAGCCTGAAATGAGGGAAGATGACAGAAATGGCATCCTCTGGTAGCCCAAGCAACCCACATCCCAGGCAATACTCTGAAGCTGGATCTGAGTCCTCCCTTCCCATGCTAAAAACTGCTAAATGGATTTACCAGGAGGTTTCTTCACTGCCTCTGCCTTAGACTGGACTCTTAGTGACTGCAAGGGTTGTTCACTGCTTCTGCTGGTAGTTCAGTGGTGGCTGGGGAGAGGGCAAGGAAAAAGCAATAAAAGTCATCAATGAGATCTGGCACCTGTTGTTGCAGTAAAAGCACTGTCAAGGACTCATTATCAGGAGTTCATTTGCATGAGCGTAAGTTACAAGATGCTCCTTAGAGTCCATGTCACCCAAGAGAGAAGCAGGCTGACAGGTGCCTGTGTTGGACAAGTGTGCAGGCAAGGACTAGAGGAAGGTGAATCACGCTGGAGAAATAACTGTATAGAAAAAGTCAGGTGTCCACTGCCTTTTCTTTCTCCTTCTTCCATCCCCATCAACAATTTCTCACCCAGGGCAGAGGAACTGTGGTACCTGCACCTCAGGGGGCACCAACCAGGGAGAAGCAGCAAGGCATCTCCATTTGGGGCTGTCAGGAGGCAAATCATGAAGTCAGTTCACAATGCTTGCCCAGTTCTACCAGGGAAAGCATGGACTGGGGTCCTTCACACGTTTGTCTTCTGTATGTCTTTCAATTCATTGGCTGTTCTTCCTCGGCCTATTCAGACAATGCATAGGGTCATCAAGACCAAGCACATCCAACAAAGCTGGCATCCTGAGGAGCACCCTCAGGTTGGAGAAGACCATACTGTGGAGGAGGACGCAGCCCTGGCTGCAGCACTAGAGCTGATTGCTCATCGACAGTGGCACCAAGTCCAAGGTTGCAGCGCGTGGTTTGTGGTAACAGCTGTTTATGGTCAAATCAGCTCGGCACCTGCAATGCTGAAATGTGTCAGCACTGCTGCTCCTGTGCCTACCTGGTCCCAGACGGTGTATCCACAGGGACACAAAATACGCAGCAGTGGAAGGAAAGTGGATGTGATACTCCACGCCGTTAGCCTGCATGGTACGTCTCAGACTGGCACCTGTACTCTTTCGAGAAGCAGTCACAAAGCAGAGATTCCTTGTGCAGGTTGTGTGGAGTAATTCAAAAGCAGGTGTGTCTTGGCTGCAAGCAGAGAAGACTGAAGACATTCCAGCTACCTTGCAGTAATATGTGCTGTGTTAGCTTGCGCTAAGGCAAGCTCAATCTCTTGTCTGAAGCCAAATGTTGTTTTTTCCCTCTGAGGGAAGAATCAACCCATCTTACAGCATCATTACCCTGCAGCCTGTAGCACAGGGTTTCATTTTACAGATTGCACAGGACAGCAGCGTGTTCTTACCCAGATTAGTAGGGCACATAGAGATATTTGCTCGGCGGTAGAAAAAATCCCAAACTTCTCATTATGAACACAGACTGCCTTGAGCAAAGCTACTGCTAGACTGCTGGACACCCTAGGTCAAAGTTAGTACCTTTCTTCTACCTGCACAGTGGATGATTTGCTCTCTTCTATTTAGCTTAGTTATCTTCCTTCACCCTGTGGCGGTGACTCTATCAGCACCTAGTCCTAGTGCCAGATCTGGCCTTGAGCAGGCATTTTAAGCTGTTGTTGTTTGCATTAGGTGTTAGTGACATACTTCCAGAAGCCATGGTTTACACCGGCATACATATGTCTCATTCCTTTGCACTCCATAGGTGTAAAGAAAATTACTACCTGCTTGCCTGAGGGCTTGCACTGGTCAGGAGCTAATGAGCTGCTGGGAGCGATGGGACACGCACCCATCTCAAGGCAGGCCCGTGTTGGCTGACCCACCGTGCCTGCAGGAAGGCTCATTTTTCTAGGCAGCTGAAGGAGTAAAAATGCCTCCAGCATAAACGATGGAGTTATTGTATGGCTGGATAATCACTACGGGGTAGATTTTCAAGTGCTGATCCCCTCCAACAAATCTTATTAGAGGCTAGAAATTGTAGGCCACCTAACCTCCTGTGGGACGTAGGAGGATGGATTTTTCAACGTAACATCCCCTAGGTACATAGCATAGCCTGAAAATCTGGTGAAGACAGGTGGCCTCTGTTGGTGGCCTCAAATAAACTGTCCTATGAAAATCCAGCTAGGCAGGTTCTGGAGGCTGCCAGAGTCATCCACTGTAGAAGTAGAGTCTGGGAGGCTCAAAAATAAGTTGCTCTTTGGAAGGGAGAGGTCACCAAGACATAAATCTCTACCACCACCACTGAACTGGCAAAGAGTTGGAGCTCAGACACCCCCAGGACCCAGAGATCTCTGCTGGCCTGAGTTGTGCCCCTTCAGTGCAGCAGGGCCCAGCAGTCCCCGTAACACATCCCAAAGATGACTGTCAGGAGAGAGAAGTGAGACCTGGAGACACTGTCTTGTGGAGGGAGGAGGAAGCCATCTCCATGCCTGTTCCCACCTGGTGCTCACCTCATACCTCTCTGTGTGCCTTGGGACTTCCAATATCTGAGAGGACATTAGGAAAAGGATGGACCAGCCCAGAGCAGGACAGCTTGCCCACAGATAATGATTTCATGTGGTTCTTACACCCTTACAACTTGAATGAGGATTTGCCTCTTGAGCAAATATGATTTCTAATGTGGTGGTGATTTCCAGATGATTCATTACTGGATGAGGGGGTGCTATAAAACACTGTTTTACAGCAGCTGCCACAGCCACTTATTAAACCCACAATAAATGTCCTAAGTTAGAAAGAAGAATGCTTTTCTCAAACAGCAAAAAAAAAATGGGGAAAAAAAAAGGAAAGAAAAAGAAAAAAGAAAAAGAAAAAGAAAAAAGAAAAAGAAAAAGAAAAAGAAAAAGAAAAAGAAAAAGAAAAACAAAAAGAAAAACAAAAAGAAAAAGAAAAAGAAAAAGAAAAAGAAAAAGAAAAAGAAAAAGAAAAAGAAAAAGAAAAAGAAAAAGAAAAAGAAAAAGAAAAAGAAAAAGAAAAAGAAAAAGAAAAAGAAAAAGAAAAAGAAAAAGAAAAAGAAAAAGAAAAAGAAAAAGAAAAAGAAGAAAAAGAAAAAGAAAAAGAAAAAGAAAAAGAAAAAGAAAAAGAAAAAGAAAAAGAAAAAGAAAAAGAAAAAGAAAAAGAAAAAGAAAAAGAAAAAGAAAAAGAAAAAGAAAAAGAAAAAGAAAAAGAAAAAGAAAAAGAAAAAGAAAAAGAAAAAGAAAAAGAAAAAGAAAAAGAAAAAGAAGAAAAAGAAAAAGAAAAAGAAAAAGAAAAAGAAAAAGAAAAAGAAAAAGAAAAAGAAAAAGAAAAAGAAAAAGAAAAAGAAAAAGAAAAAGAAAAAGAAAAAGAAAAAGAAAAAGAAAAAGAAAAAGAAAAAGAAAAAGAAAAAGAAAAAGAAAAAGAAAAAGAAAAAGAAAAAGAAAAAGAAAAAGAAAAAGAAAAAGAAAAAGAAAAAGAAAAAAAGAAAAGAAAAAAAGAAAAGGGAAAAGAAAAAGAAAAAGAAAAAGAAAAAGAAAAAGAAAAAGAAAAAGAAAAAGAAAGAAAAAGAAAAAGAAAAAGAAAAAGAAAAAGAAAAAGAAAAAGAAAAAGAAAAAGAAAAAGAAAAAGAAAAAGAAAAAGAAAAAGAAAAAGAAAAAGAAAAAGAAAAAGAAAAAGAAAAAGAAAAAGAAAAAGAAAAAGAAAAAGAAAAAGAAAAAGAAAAAGAAAAAGAAAAAGAAAAAGAAAAAGAAAAAGAAAGAAAAAAAAGAAAAAAAAAAAGAAAAAACCATAACTATAAACAAACAAACAAACAAAACTCCCACCACTGGATATACAGCTTTCTGTAATGATTGCTTCAATCGCAGCATGTTGAACATTTCCAGGGAAATAACTATCTTTGGATTAGTTAGTCAGATTATCAACAACATTTCTTATACACCCAGTAAAATGCTAAAGTCTGTTGCTGCCCTTAAGTCAGACAAAGATGAGCAAATAACTTTTTTCCCTAATTGAATGCATACCTAGCAAACTTTTAAAAGATGTTTAAAAGTCATTGTAAGATGGGCCTGCTTTTAAGATGGATACATTTTGGCAAGTCATCTTTAAATGTAAATAAGAAGGAACATAAAACTGCTAAAACTTTTTGATCAAATGTTTTAATTAAAGCCCTTAGGTTCTTTTGGTCTACCTGATATGATAATTATAATCACTGTAAATTAGCTGACAGATACAAAAATGATAGTGATGGCTGTTAAAAATTCAGCTTAAGCATTATGCAAAAGGAAAAAACAAAACAAAACCAAAAAGAACTTGTAACAAGCTATAATAAAGTGGATGAAGTGTAAGAGACATTCAGAGCAGCTTTTAAAGCACTAACTTCATAGCCAACATCAAAAAGAAATAATATGTATGCATCTCTTTCCTTCAGTCATTCTACAGTAGAGCTCAACTCATTCCATCTGCTAAAACTTACTTTCTCTGAAGGATAATCCTGCTTCTTCCTAGTACATTTTGTGTTTCTGTCCAAAATCACCTGTTGCATCAAAACTACTCCAAGTTCCACTATCAGCTGTTTGAATTAAAACAATGCCTGAGCTGTTGACCTACCTTGCCTTCTGTGAGAATAAGAGTGCTGATTACAATACAATAACTGGCTTAATTATCAACCAGCTTTTACAAATGTAGCCAGTACACACATTTTTGATGGGTTTGACTGTATGAAAAGTATGAAGGGTGTGGTTATTACCACAATTCTTCAGGACAAGGAAAGATCTCCTTGTGGAATGCAAATGAGATCTAATTGCTTTGGGTTTTGACTTAGATACGTTTTGTAAAACTATTCCCAAAGTGCTCTCAAAATTTTGGGCAAACCAAAATTAAAATGAAATCCACTACAACTCACCCAAAACAAAACGTTCCTGCGTTTTTACTTCAAAGTTACTTTAAATTATTTTAAAAAAAAAAAAAAAAAAAAAAAAAAAGGATTTCTACGACAAAGCTTATTCAGATAAATTTATCTTCAGTAACTACAGTTTAGCAGAAGGAACTCAACAAAAATGCAACAGAATCATAGAGCAGTTTAGTTTTGTCATGTCTGGAAGCAGTTTCCTCAAATGGCCCATCTCTCGTTAGCTTTGGGTTTCTAGTGGTAGGAAGCAGCTGTAAGTTGCCCAGAAGGTCAGTCCTTGTTCCCATCGTCAGCAGCAGCAGGTAACCAGTACCACAAAGTCAGTGTGGATAACACTCAATTACATGCAACCGCACCTCTGTTTGCTTATCCAGTGTACCCAACAGAAAACTCACCCCAGCTTGAACATTTTTGACAGTCCTGTCATATCAGGTGCAGTGGGAAAGACTGTGCCCTAAACCTTGGCTAACAACATTTACCCACTGACCTTCCCTAACAGATTTGAATAGCAGAGTAGATTTATGCTGGATCAATGTACTGTATCATGTGGCCACAGCATTTTTCATCTGATATTAGGAAACCTGGGGAGCTGAATTTGCTGCATCAGAACACCACCTTGGAGCTGATCCCATTAATTTAGCAGAGTTGAGTCTTAGTAATTACATTTCCTTGTCTTGCAGGAGCTAAATGCCTTATTATTTGTCCCCTTGCAGATATCCCCCTCTGCTCTACAGGCAATAGTTGACTCATCCCTTTGCTTGTCTAACTAGTTAGCATAATTGAATCAAATCTAGAACGATTGTTATCAGCTCATACTTAATCTGAAGTCTGCTGTTTTGGGCTTGAAGAGAGGCTTGTGTGCCTGACTTTTTTTCAGGTTTTCCAGCTTATTTAGTCCAATAAAATGGATTACCTCTCACCATAAATCTTGCCTTATTTACTTCCTTAGACCTGCACATCTACAACCCAACAGTTACTTCTTCAGGGTCAACAAAGCAGCTGGACCTGTGCTTTTCCTGCAAAGCCTCTTACTATAAAATAAGCCTAGTGCCTTTCATTGCTGCTTATCTTTGCATCACACCCTTGAGCATGCAACACAGCTTGCAGACCTGCTCTATACGATACTGCTTTGACGGGCTGTTCTCACTACTCTAGACACTTCCAGGGAACTTCAAGGGAACATTCACCAAATGATAACCGTCCCTCAGGGCAGCAGGGCTATCACAGAAGACCTGGAGGAAAGCTTCATAAAAGTGCTGTGTGATGTGGAAATAACAGCTAGGATTCACTGCATGGTTTCTAGTGGTTTTTTTGTTTTTTTTTTTTAGACCCTGAAGGTTGTATGCAGGCATAGACACCCATGAAGGAGATCCAAGCCCTTCTGGAAAATCATCTAGAGACCAGACGGGACACCCTAAGGCACCCTGAGTGGCACCAGATACCTCAGTACAAACAGCTGAATTCCACCCGTCCACCACCCGTGCAGCCCTCAGCAGGTGCAAGCCTGTCATCACCGCTTGGCCTCAGCACAGGAGGCCACTTCCAGCCATTTACATTTGGCCGTGGGGCCCAACTGCCCAGGGGTGACTTTACTTCATTTCTCACTCCTGGACAGCTGCATGGTGGTTATCGTAAAATGGCTTGCAAACAGAAGTCTGCATGTGTTTTGTATTGCCTTGTGCGTTAGATTGGTACAAAACAGGTGGAAACTCTTCTCGTGTCATTTCCTTCCATTCTGCACCAGTTTACCCACTCTGAAAGGTGCGTCAGAGCTGATCTTGCTTTCTTTATTATTAGCTTCTCGTGAGAGTTTTATTGCAACTCCAAGCGTCTTACCTAGCATGGTCTAGCTCGTGCTGCTCCTACGGACAGCGGGTCAAAGTTTAATAGCCTCCAAAAGAGTCTTCTGACTACGTCATTCAGTGTTTCTGCTTACATATCCTCAGTGTTATGAGCCTTTCAATTTTTAGCATGTGATGGATGTTTACCAAAGATCAGTGTACCATCATGCCTTTCAAACTGAAAATAATAAAAAGATCAGGTCTCATTTTCAATTTTCCCCAGGGAAACTTATAAGGAGCTCCCACTTTTTGCGGGCTGTTGGCACAGCACGGGAGCTTCCAGGAGCAATGGCAGAGACCATGTCAGTGCTCTGATACGTGAAAGCTCTGGGCTGAATTGCCACAGGACATCCATACTTCCAAATGTGGCAATGTTATCTTTTCTGATGTGAAAGACCAGCTTGGTTCTGTGGGTAAGTCAGATCATTCACAGTCAGACAAGCTCATGTCTCACAGTGCTAGCAGGTGATGTGCTCCTAGCCATCCCTAGGCTCCTAGCCATGTTGTGGATAAAGAATAATGAAGCAATTTAGCTAGCTCTTGTCACATCTCCTTGATTACCATCAGTCTTCTGAGGCCAGTCTATCAGCCATTCACTCTGCAAATGGATATCTGAAGAAGCCATAACAGAAAGTGCTTCTAGCTAGACTGCATTAGACCTGATTACTCTAATTTCCTGGCCAGGACTTCCAGAGTTTAAAGCAGTCCTACTCTCTTGTGAACACCTGATTTCCACAGAGGACAGGGATGCACAAATTTCTTTCAGCCTGCTTCCCTGGACCCTCCTGAGAAGTCTTTCGCTTCAGATCAGGGAACAGGACTCTGCAAACAGTAACGCTCCCAGCCAGCTGCAGCCCAACCATGATTTCTCAGGGGACAGCATTGCCTGATATTTATTCAGACATTTTGTTCCCAACTTTTATTGCCATGTTTTATATGGTAGGTGATTGTAATATAGGAACGTCACTAAGATTTGTCTCCAAAGAGCAAGCACTATGGAGCAGAGGAATCAGGTCAACTCTGTGTTTTTTACCTGGATTGTTATATTAACCACAGAGGGACAAATAAAACTGGTGGGAGGAGTTAGTACTTTCATTTTTTTTTCACCATTGTTTAATTACATACAAAAAGCAGCAGTGTTTTGATCATAAATCACTGATCTCGAGTCTGCTTTGTGGATTAGTACCAATCTCTGGCTTCTCAGAGATTAAAACCACACAAAGCAAGTTGAATTAAAAGCTATCAATGTGAACAATAATTTTTATAAGAAATTAGGCAATAGAAGAGCTGCTCAATTTTAACTCACTTAAGGTGCTTCCGCTCACCAAGTCCCCTCAGGTGAACACACTTCTCTTTTATATCCAAATAAACTGGTTAGGCCCAAGGAAGCAAATACACAAATTTCCAAGGCTTGAACTAAAACATATGCATCCCCATGCAGATTTTGCACCTGTATCTTTTCTAAATCCCTTCAGATAAGACATTAAAAACTTCACTACAGACAGGTCCTTGGGGGGCCCATCTTTCTCGTACCCTGAGAACTTAGATGTCGGGGAGATATCAGTGTGATGAAGGCATACAGCAACAGGTCTTTGCCAGACAAACTGAGTTATCCACAGACTCGGCCTCTACAGATCCTATAAGCTCCTGCAGGTTCCAGTAAATAGGTGTCATTGATGGATGCTCCATGTGTGCTCCACTGGGGCTCCAACCCAAGCCTGCAGTCCTGACACAGTGCTCTCAACCTAAATCACTCCCTTGACCAGTTCCTGATAAATGGGAGTGGTGGGATGGACTTTCTCGTTTTGAAAATATCCTTCCTCTTTCTAAAATGCTTGCAGTTCAGTCCTTCACAATGTT
Organism: Anser brachyrhynchus; assembly: GCF_964034855.1. NCBI lineage: Eukaryota > Metazoa > Chordata > Aves > Anseriformes > Anatidae > Anser > Anser brachyrhynchus. The sequence continues at coordinate 46,057,301 of NC_137697.1, forward strand.
TGAAATGGGGATCTGACCTAGCAAAGTACAGTCCTGAAGTCTCACCTCCTCCTGAGCTGAAGTATGTGACACCACGAATCTTTTTGAACATTTCTTTTTCCTGATTTCCCTCTGCTACCAAGATGAAGTGGCATCAAATTGTTAACTCCAATAAAATGTGTTTCTATTTTACAGAGAGACAATAAATCACTAGTAATTCTTTAATACAAGACTAATCAATTATTTTACTGTGTAGCAGAGTTCTGAAGATGAATGCATAATTTATTACTGTCTCTTAAAATTATTTATACTATCTTCTCTTAATAACATAAGTCTAGTATACACAGTAGCCAATATCCTATTTATGTCATCAGTTAATCTGCTAATTTACAAACTACCTAGAATTCTGTAATGTGAAAGGAGATTAATAAATTAAAATTACAGAGACAAACTTGAAATACAGCATAGGCGTATAAGGTGTCATGACATACTGGTTTATTAAATCTTTTTTATTTCTGAGGGAAGAGACATTTCAGAGACAATAGTTTTCTTGCCTCCAATATGGGCCATTCTCTTTGAAACATTATAGCTATGCAGTTCTCAAGAACAGCCCTGCAGTAGCAAATAAGTTTATTCACAGTAGAAAAAGAAAATAGTTTTACAAAATATTTCACATCAGAGCCTCTGTTTAAACTCATCTTCAAAGAAAATTGTCAGTGTCTCAGACTTTTAGTCTGACTTGTCAGGCTGCGAATGCCAGCCACCAAGCTCAGATGTGAAGGTTTTTACTGCTGTGAGACTTACCAAGTTTTGTGCAAGAAAAAGCTGCAGGAACAGGCTTGCAACAATGTTCTCCCATATTTTCGTGTATTCAAAATGACATGCTGTACCTGGCAACCATTCAGAATTTGACTTCAGCTGTGAGCCTTCAGTAATTAACTAACAGCAGTGAGTTGACTTAAGGACAGAGCAACAGTTTGTACTTTGACTCTAAGGTATGACCCAAAACCTAACTGTTCTCATCCTATTTACTGGCAGGGAAGAGTGTCAAATATCATATGTCTACACCCCAGGCACAAGTGAAAAAAGAGCTTTCACCACATCCTAGCAGGTCATACATGTCAGCCCAAATTCATCAGTCAGGATATCGTATGTTCAGATGGATTTTCAGGGATCTGACCCCAGCAGATAGGTGTTCAAAGCAAATAAGTCACATCCCTTTGCACTAATGTTACCGGGCATAGTAAAACTAAATATATCTTACAAGAGTTATCATACCAACAACCTAACATGCTTTTCCTCTTAAAGGTCAGCCCTTCAGAGGTTAGAATCACATTATTCCATAGAAATAGAGATGGCTTATATTCATAAGGAAGCTGTGGGATCCTATCTTTGTGGCACCTCTGTAGAGTCATACCGCTTGAGGGTTTACAAGGAAAAACTCCGGCTACTGCTAGTGTGCCTGTCTAACCACAGGGATGCTCTTAGATCACTGCTCACCATTCATGTGCTGGAGCTCAGTCATAGCTTTTGCTTCATAAACCAGAGGCCAGGAAAAACAATGATCTCCAACTACTTTATGCTGTAGTGGCAGTACAAAGCTGCCAGCTCAGCTGACCACAAGGGCAGGTTAATGGCTGGCAGCCACTCAACAGCAGCACAAACACGCCTAGATTATGATTGGCAAAGGGAACGCAGTGCCAACAGGGGAAAAATGAAACTCACAGGGAATTTCAGGTATCGTATCTATTCTGGTCTGCTTAGACTCTTCTGCTCCACATAAAGTATAATTCTTGATCTAAAAAATACTTCCAAAGCTGTTGGCAGTAGTTGGAATGCTAAAGACTCAAAGAATGTAGAATTTCCATAAAATCATTGCACTGAGAAAGAACACAGATACCTCAGTGGTGTGAGAGAACATCAAGTTTTGCACAATAAACTACTTCTTAAGATGATGAAGTACACACTTTTATGACATTTAGAAGGGGAGCATTAAAGTCCATCATCATGCTTTTCTGTCCAGCCACCAAAAATAGAAAGTTAAGTCATTTCACAGAGAGTAGATGTCAGCAATCCATTTAGCTAAACCAGTCGCAACCTAATCATGAGTACAAAGGGGAAATCATGTTCAGCCCTGCTTCTGCTATGTTTGAACATTGTGCTGCAAAAGTGGAACTGCCAGTAAGGTGCAGTTCATTTCACAGGATTTTCACTCCTCTGCCCATGAACCATTTCATTTTGTAGGCCTAAGATTCCCTAAGCTAGATCTTGAAATGATGTATTTTGGATTTATGCTTTGGCATTTAATAGTCCTAATTCTCCTCCTCTGGCAAACGGTCAGCTAGCCAATCTAACAAGCATTTTTCAGTAAATACACGTAATTACTCTTTATTCAAAGATACTTCAGAAGTACTATGATCTTTTCATTTGCAATAGGCAGAAGAGACAAAAACATGAACTGTGTCAGAACCAGGATCCACCTAGATCTGTATCTCATTTCTGAGAATGGGCAGCATTCAATGTGCAGGAAGAGAAAACAGTATGTAGACCCCTGAAATACCATTCTATTAACTTTGAAAGGCCATACTTTCAAAACATACTTTGAAGCTACTTCTTGGCAGGTGAAAAAAATTAAAAAAAAAAAAAAAAAAAAAGTTTAATTTCTGGAAGGACCGGAGCTAAAAAACAAAGGGCAAACAACAGTGTGATGTTCTGTGACAGAAAACTGGCGTTCTGGGAGCACTATGCCCAGGGAATATTTCAATAGGCATAGCAGCAGCTGGTCTGGAAATTAACCAGGTTTTGCCAGTGTTCACTAGCCTGTAGAGACAACTGCACTGCGTACCGCAGCGGCACTCTGGCGTGTGTGAGAAAGCCCTGCTGGTGGTAATGAGCTGGTGCTGGTTTCTGTGGGGCAGGGAGCTGACCTCTGGGCCTTCGTGAGCAAATGAAGGAGTTCCCTTGCTGTCACGTTGCCAAGATGAAAAGAGAGAGCGGGGAAGCAGGGTCAAGGCAGGCGGAGAGAGGCTTGGCCTCCCTGGGGAAGCCTTGTGAAGAACACATCCATGAAACCTGAGGAAACCCTTCCCTTTTCCACGGCTGGCCATCCTGGTGCCACTCCACCTGAGGGACACCCCTCAGCCACCCGGTGCCTCACCTTGCTGCAGCCTCCCCACAGTAGCACAGGAGGTTGTCCTCGGTGAGGCCACCACCACCTGGGCGCCGGAGGGAATCAGCTGGCCCCAGGTGTGTTTCCTCCAGGCCTCTCTTCCCTGTGAGGGAACGGCACCCTCCAGCCCTTCCTCATGGCGAAGGATCCAGGCGAGAGTGCTCTTTGGACCTGCACCATCGGCTCCCTTCCCTGAAATCCTCCTTTTGTTTCAGAGAGCATATTTGGTTTGGCTCAAGCAAAGGTTCTCTGTCTTATTTAAACACTGCACTAAAATCTTCCTGACTGAAGGAAGCCAAATGCCAGGCGCGCACTGAAGCAAAGGGAAACAAATGCGTGCTTGTTCTTCATGTCGGGGCTGGGTTCCTACCTCGGTCAGTAGTAAGGGGAACATTATCGTGCCTGAGACACCCACACGAGGGGTGGTCGTGCTCCAGGAGCAAGGCTGCCCTCACAGCAGACTGCCTGTGGCAGGAGTACCACTGCTACTGCTGGCAGGCATCTCTCCAGCATCTCCCCTGGGGGAGCAGGCTCGTCATCACCTTCACCCCAGAAGTGGGAAACCAAGGCTGTGCTCAGGGGACAAGCAGCAGGATTTCTTCTCTTCTTGCCAGTTCACCCCAGACTCTGAAACTCAGCCTGGGCCCACCTGTGGTGAATCGTGCAAAAGAATAATGTTTCTCCTAGGAGAAGATGTTCTCAGTATAGGCCTTCAAGTAAGTCCTTGTGCAGATGAATCAGGCTACGTGACATGGGCTACCTTGTTAGGGCCTTGTGGAGAAGACATGGGAGAGAAACAGGGATGAGGTGAATGATTTCAAACAGACACAATGAACAGAGGGAGGATACACCCTTATCCCCAAATGGTGACCTTGTCACAGCATCTCTGACTGCAGCAGAACCAGAGGAAGAAAGGGAAGGAAAAAATGCTACATCTGAAGAAATTAACTAATCTGAATAAATTAATTAGTTAGTTTCCCATATCAAGAATCATCTCTATTAAAAGAGGTTCAGCCCTGCTGTCATGTTCAGGAGCAGTAACAATCCAGTGCCATTTTGCATGCAGCGCTTGGTCTCTTTGTATGAAACCCATCCAGAAATGCAGGTCCACACCAGGCATTGACACAACTCCATGGGATTCAGAGGCCTCCAGACACGGTCCTGCCAAGTGGAATTTCAAAGTGGTGTTGTCTTCACTCCTCCTGAAGCATCTTTGGGAAAAAAATGCCAGAGAGCTCTGTAGTTTGCTATGTTTGTTTGCTTTCATTGTTTAAGAGGTACCTGAAGTTTTTTCCAGCATGGATAAATCAGAGCAAAGAGAGGATTTTTCCATGGGGTTAGAGCTGGCTTCCAGAGCACTACAGCACAACGAGGATAATGACTCATAAGGTAAATTTATTGCTCTGTCCATCTCCAGTAACTCCAGAATGACAGTGGGGAGAAAGTATCTCAAGAATGAAATTGCAGAGAACAAGACCACTGCATTGCACACAAACCCCACTTCCAAATAAACACAGGGGCCTTGGATACAAAAATGGCATTCACCTATGCAGGAAGAGCTGCTGTCACCAGATTTAGACAGCCCCTAGCTTCCTCTCACAGCAAACACTAGCTATATCAAGGCAAAGAAGATGGTGATGCTGCAGGCAGGAGAGAAGACAAAGCCGCTGGTAATTGTAGGATGCTCTGTAACACCTATTCTCTTGTACGAGGGACAGGAAGGACAAGAGACACATAGGGAAGGGAAATGCATTGCCACATGGCCAGTGGCAGAATCAGGACCTTTCCAGGGTCTCCCAGGGGCTGGTGTGGCCTAGAAAAAAGACCTTTTGACCACAGGGACAGAAAAGACGTATTTTCTGCCAGGAAAATGCCATTTGCACTCTGAATCCGAGGTGCTTTGGGACTGTCAGCCTAGAGTCATTGTTTGGAATCACCTCAGACCCCTCTGGTGGATCTTCTCCGGCCTTGCACCCCACCAATCCCAGGCCAAATGTGTCCTGGCATCACAGCTCTCCCACAGCAGAGGATCCCTTGGAAAACAACCAAGCCACCTAAAAATTCACTTTCACCCAGCAGCTTCTGCCAGACTTGAATGCAATCTGGGGCCTGGAAAACACGGCTTTACTTGTTTTAATTAAAACCAAATCCCTCCACCCAGACTTCCCTCTCCGTCATTCCCTCTCTCTCTCTTTCCCCAACCATCTGACGCATTTTTGCAGACATGTCATCAGACTCTGGTTCAAGGGAGGGGAACGGCCATCTAGTACAGTGTCTTGCATCAGTATCCCACCCTTCTCTGGGGGAACTGAGATGATGGACTTGGCATGCAGGAGAGGGACTTCAGTGCGAGTGATGGAATACGCGTACGTGTCAGCATGTATGCAGTTCAGAGAGAAAAGAGAAGGTGTACCAGTGTAAATGTCCCTGCACAAGCCCCAGCTTTGCCTGCTGCTTCAGGATCTGGCAACTGCTTCCCAAGCACCAGCTGTACTGATCTGAAAGGCTGACACGGGTATGAGATAACGTGTGCCTTACTGATAACATCGCTAACAACAGCCAGCTCTCTTGAGTGCAAACACGTGAATCTCTAATGATGCCATAAATTGCCCTGTTTAGAGAATAAACCTAAAAGGATTTTGAAATTAGGAAGCAGACTGCTTGTTTCTCCAGCCTAAATTGCTCCAGTTGGAACAAATCCCAGTGCCTTCCCTCTCCATCAGCCAGCTCTGCACTTTCCCGAGACTCAGGTGGCACCTGGCTGCATAAGTGTGGAAGCTCAGGCCTTGACATTTGGTGGGAAATCAGGAGAATTTCATAGCGTCTCCCAGTGAGAATACAAATGTTGAAACCTGTACTTGGTGTCCTCAGCAGGCAGTTCTCAGGTGTTCAGTCCTTAAAAAAGCCCAGTTGTTTATTTAGCTTTCTAACTGTGGCTTTAGGACCTAATTTTAGACTCCTACCTTGCCAACCCCACCGCATGTAACAAAACACCTATTTTGTCATTTACCTCGTGCTCACAAATTTTATTTCAAAACCTCACTGTTTTATTTTAAGACGTGGGAAATACCAACTTTTAGGCTACCCATTAATTATCAGAGAGTCATTAGTAAGAACCTAATCATTATAGCAAATAATCCAAAGGTGTATATGTCTAATTAAGCCTATGTGCCTAACAGTTTCCGGGGAATGACACATGTGCATGCCTTGCAATTCGAGCAGATCTGTGAGGCTCGCTGCAGCACAACCTGAGAGTTTAACTGGGGCCAGACCCATCGCAGGGCCAAACTGGCCAGGGCCCAGAGGCTTTAGTGGAATAACTGCATGGGCCTCGCCCTAGTTTCTTCCTCAAAAGAGTTCTAGGTTTGCATTTTGAAGTTAACAAGGGATAGAGATTTTTCTACAGCTGACTCTGTCCCCTGTATAACATAAAGCTGCTTGCTGTAATTACTGCTGCCTGTTTCAATAAGTTTGTTTTAAGCTGTTCCTACATCTATGCAAGTTAAACCACAAGGACAAGGTATAGCTTGGGTTGCAGTGGGGAAATTTTCCAGCATTGCAGAAAGAGCTCACAAGCTTTTGCCAGACATAAAAAGATAGCTGGAGGTCTGTGAAAGCCAAGAGCAAGAAGAATAGCAAACCCTTTACGTTGGCATAAGGAGGTTAAGTTTATGCATCAACAAGGTCATACTGCTTGACAAATTGTCCAGGCAAGCACTCTGCAAACCAAACCACCAGGTACCAGCACCCTGTCACATGGCACTCCAAGTACTGGCACCCTATCATATGAAAATGATTGCCAGCTCACAGCTTCACCATGTCTACACCTTATAGAGACATTTCCTCTGCAAGCCAGGCCATGTCTCTGCTCCATAAGTGGAGATGATGTCCCAGGAAACCGAGCAGTGAAATGGACTCAGTCTGCAGCAATGCTGCCCAGTGCTGTGCAGCTCCAGACATGGACAAAACACAGCACCAGACGCCCCCTGGGCTCAGTCCAAAGCTCACTGAAGGACTTTCCGTGAAGACTGCAGGTGCTTTTTACATTTGCTTTTGTAGGAAAATCTGAAAGCAGCCCCAGTGTGAATAAGGGTTTGCGGCACAGCAGCTTGATTACTGGTCAATCAAGAATACATGACTTGTAGGGAGGCATACCAAGCGTGACTTCTGATCTGAAATCTCCATTTGTGGAAAACAGAGTATAAGGGATGAAGAAAAATATAGATAAAACTCAGTCAAAAGAAACAGGCACCAGGAGGTCTGGTCTCCCACTTTGGAGACTCCTTTGAAAAACATGTGCAACCTTTTATTTAGGATTAAAAATGCAGAGTTCAACCTGCTATTGGTAGAAATAAAGCCAGGTCTTCTATCATTATTGCTTTAGCAGCAGCTCCAGTACACTCCCTCTGAGTTTTATTGGAAATGCTAAACATAGCAGAGTAACACAGTTCTATCTAAGTCGTATCAGAAGAATCCAATGAGCTTTCTTCAAGGTTTTGATAAAACTAAGGCACTCTGCTCCTGTTGTTACAGTTCTGATCCACCTGCACAGTCAGAGCTTCTTCCGTTCCTTGATCCAAATCTTCATTTCACCGCCCTGTGCTCTATTTGTCCTATGGCAACAGGAGGAGGAGGGCCTTACAGAGCAAAAGGCTTCATCACCTGAAATCCTCTAATATCAGCCAGCACACAGTCAATCCACCAGCACAATTAAAAACTGAAATGACGCTTGTAACTGAATACCATGACGAAAACAAGCATGCCATTGCGAAAATATAGTTCATGTGCCAGGTACATAATTACAGACGTGCACCAGTCTGGCAGCATTTTATGTATTGGTGATAAGATAGGAGCAACCATAAAGTTAACTGTGTCTCCACTAAATGTTAAAAGGCTACTAAAGAAGAAATTGGGTTCTTTGACCTCTGTTACTCTAGCTGTCTCTCCAGATTACGATTGGTCTCTTCCAGCCTCTAAACCTTTGTGTTACTCTACCAAACTACTGCGTACAGCAATCGCAAGCGTACAGCTTAAGGATCACTTCTTAAAACACCCCTACTTAACAAAACACATGGTCACATGGCATCAACATGGCTTAAGCATGTGCCCGGCTGAAAGTATGTCCCTAAGGGTCTTCCTAAAAGAGTCGTAAGCCTATAACGTAAGTGACTTGATGGTTGCTGACCAGAATAACACATAAATGCAACAGCATTGTCCTAGATGCCAGAAACAGTTACAGAACACCTTGTCTGTAAAAGCCAAAGCGGCCAGCACAGACCTATGAGTGCAGCCACAGAGCTATTTCATGGCTTCCCGTTTGGAGATCAGGGTGGCTGAGCCAACATAAAAGTGCAAAAAGAAAAGAAAGAAAAAAAAAAAAAGAGAGAGAAAGAAAAAAAAAAGAGAGAGAAAGAAAAAAAAAAGAGAGAAAAAAAAAAGTAACAGGCAAAAGAGAAAATAGGAGGGGAAAGCAAAAACAAAACAAAAGAAAACACAAGAATAATAAAGAGGTGAAAGAGAAAGAGAAACAATTAGGAAATAGTCAGAGGCAGCCAAAGAAGGGTGTTGGCTGAGGAAAAGAAAACAGCTGAGGGAAGTGTGCATGGTGCTGTGTCAGGAAGGAAAGTGAGAACAGCAGATAGGCTGGTCTTTGTTTCAGGAAATGATAAAAGATTGGGGAAATCTGAGTTAATTCCTGCTTCTTCCAGAAGCTAGATAAATTCATTGGTTCTGATTAATGAGCAACTCGGATGTCTCATTACCTGTAAAGCAATTGTGATTTAGACAAAGCATCCACAAGGATCTGTTCTTCTATCCTCGCTCTGAGAGAAATGTATTGGGAGGGAAGTATTTTTGTCACCCCACAGGGATTTCAGAAGATTAAATAAATGCCTACCTGCCTAAAGCACGGGCAGCTTGTACAGGTACTGGGTGATGGGGCAGATACTGGGGGCATATTCCAAGGGGAAATCTGTTTGCCAGCTAACATGACCTGGCACTCGTGAGCTCTGCTCTAAGTGACACCACCTACAGTACCACCAACAGGCAGCTGTGCAGACACAGGCACGGCACAGAGTACAGTAAAAGGGCATCTCAGCATCCTCAGTGGACACTCCTTCAATTTATATAAGGAAACTGAAACACATTTGTAACCATTAAAATATCCAGGGGTATCTTAATGTTTGCTAAAGGACTCCTGTTCTCTTGGAGACTATTTTCTTTCACAGTTACTATCCAGCTGGAGACTTTTAGTTCTGATGTAATCAAAACCTTCACAAAGTTTATCAAAGAACAGCTTCAATCCCTATCCAAGACATTCTCAGAAACCAGCAAGAATTTGCAAAGAAAAGCAGGGGAAAATGTTATGACACTCGAGCAGAACATATTTCTTATTCTCCTCTTGTCATTTTCTAGGCAGGTCCTTCATCGAAAGCTGGTCTGCTTCTCATTGTTTCTGGGCTGCCCTTGGAGAATGCAAGGGCAGAGGGACAGAAGACGGTCAGAGGTGACTGAAGACCACACCAGCGGGGGTAGATCCTGACCACTTGATAAGGGATTGCTGTGGGGCCTCCAAAAAAGCACAGGGATCCAGAAGGCTAAAGGCATGAGGCACCAACAGCTGAAGTCAGCTGAACAAGAGACAACCAGATGCTCACTCCGTAGGCTGAAGTATCAGACAACTGTGAATCCCAGGTGCTGTGTCATGCCAGTTCAAACTGGGCCATTTTTAAAGTGGGAAACCTTCTTCAAGGCGATGTTGCTTTGTGCTGCGTTCCTTGTGGTGCTCATTTTCTAGATTCCCGCCCTTCTAACATTTACTCCAGCTCTCCCTTCAGACGTTTTGTTCCAGCTGAAGACTCAGGAGATTTGTGTTTCAGTTCGGTGAAAGGAACCTGGACAAACCATGCTTTTTCTACTTTTTTCTTTTCTTTTCTTTTCTTTTTTTTTTTTTTTTTTTTTTTTTTTTTTTCCCTCTAGCCCTTCATCTCTCTTTTCTATTTGGACTTTCAGAGTCGCTGTGTGTCAGGGGAGTGTTGCTGGGATCCCAGTACTGATGGCATATCACTCATGCCAGTAAGGCAACTCTTCCTTCCAGAAGAGGTAACTCTTCACAAGAGATACACCACTCTAGTACCATTCCTCATGGGTTTCACTGATGCTTTCTTCAGTGCATCCTTTTGAAACTAGGTGCTGACAACCAGTGCTTTCAGCTACCTTTCCATCGAGCTTTGCTAGAGCTGAATTTTCTGATACTGAAGTTCCTTTATTCCTCCCGGGGCTCCTCCATTCTTGCAAGGATTCAACAATCTTAAATTTAATTTTCTTCCTGCCTAGCCTTGCAGTTTGGTGCCCCTGAGGAGTCAGTGAAAAGAATTAAGTCCTTATTCTAAACACCTTCTGGAAGTGTCTGTCTCCCTGTTGACTGATGTTCAAACATAGGCCCCTAAAATCTGCCTAGCCCAGACAAGAGAGTGCACATTTCTGCCCGGGGAGTGTAGGCAAATTCCTTTTTTTTTTTTTTTTTAACAGGAAAACTGTAGGCAAACTCCAGCAGGATTCAGCACAGACATGGTTACAGAGCTACAGGAGCAACCACTTGCACTGCAGCTTGAGAAGTGGGCTCAGAGTCTTTACAGATCTCCTTAGCACAGGAAGATTTTGAGCCCTATGCCAGTTGCATGCAACAGACACTCTTAAATTAACAGCGTGGGAGCACTTGGTGACGTCAGTATGCTTAGCACATAGCATCAAGTTTCTTGTATCCATTGCTGTTGGAGATAGATTTGTCATCAATGTTCACCGTGAGGTCCAAGATAGCCTTACTTTAAACATTAACTATGTTCTAAAACTTCACATCCTGGCACTGCAATTATGCTTGATGACATTTTTCCCTAAGCACGTGCAGCATGATGCAGTACATTAATCAAATGGAACAAAAACACTCCCATCACTGTACTGTGATATAGTATCTTTGCTCTAACCGTCCACAAATTGTGATATATATTTGAACTTTTGTTCAAATCTTCTTGGGAGAGAAGCTGTTCTGAAACTCCAGCTTTGATAACTTACTCCTTAGTGTTAGCATTGAGGGACAGCTTGGATTTAGAGACCTGTGACTACCAGCATGGGAGGAACAGAGTTTTGTCTGCTACAATCTGCAATACAGATTGCAATGACCTTTGGAAGTAAGGGTTTGATTTTCATTTCAGCCTTTGCTTATTGCAGGAAATACGTCTGATTCTCTATAACACACTTAGCTCCAAGCCTATAATAGTGAAAGAGAGACATAAACTACACAAAGTTTCTGTTGAGAGTCTAGAGCAAAGATGCCTAAAAAAGTAGTACAACACAAGTGCTTAAGTCAAATGGTTAAAAACTGAAGCTCAGATACATAGGTTAAGTCCAAATCCGAAGACCCCAGAAGTCCTGCAACTTCTCAATCCATGACAAGTCTAAAGGAAATCATCTCTCGCAGCACTGTCTGTTTTTGAATACGCAACCCTAGTATTTGCTCAGTCCTGCGATTTAAAATCCAGACTGGCCTTTATCCATCAAATGCACTGCAGCACACTCACGCCCTAGCATGTACTGAAGGGGCTTTTCTGAACAAGAACCAAGAAGCGACTTGAATTCAAGATGAATGAGACAGCTAATCTGTCTTGCAGATTATTTTTATTATATTATTATTATTATTATTTTTGCCTTGTTGCCCTGTTTGTTCCTAAAACTAATAGAAAAACAGTTGTGTGCATATGTAAGCAGCCTTGAATCAGTGCTTTTCTGCTGGGTTCTTATGTTACATTCTATTGTGCTACATAGAATTTCCACTAGGACATTTTGTCCCCCAGGCTTCATCAGCCAGTCTATTGCATCCACCCCACCCCCCGCCCCCTCTGCCTCCCTCTGGTTGCATAATTTTAGCCGGGATGTTAAATTAACTCTCTTCCAGATGAGTTTGACATAATCTTATTTACTTTCATAATGCCTGTGCCAGTATGCAAATACATTACTCAGCACTATCGACTCTGCACTTTCACCAAACTATTACTCTTTGTTTTTTTTAACGATGGTTCACTAGATACCAGACAGGAACATTTCTGTGCCAAACAGCAGAATATTCATGTCTGGCAGGAGAAATCTGGTGACATTAGGAAACTAAGCCTGGCTGGTATTTGTAAGGCTTTAGGGCCAAGTGAGGAAAATAACTTGTTTCCCACCTCCTTCCAAAGGCCTCTCAGCATCTCTCTCTTCATCCTTTAAAGACACCAGGTCGTGGAGTTTTTTTGTTTTTTTTTTGTTTGTTTGTTTTTTGTTTGTTTGTTTTTGTTTTTTATTTGTTTTCTTGTTGTTGTTCTTGTTTCTTTGTTTCTTTGTTTTGTTTGTTTGTTTGTTTGTTTTTGTTTTGTTTTGTTTTTTCGGCAAAGCAAATCTCAGCCACCTTCTCCAGATCTCTAGGACACAGGCAACCAGAGTGGTAAAGCTGTATGGACTGACTTTGCATTTACTGATATGATTTCTGTGTTTAAACATCTTTCAGTCTCCCAGGCACAGAGCTAAGCACTTATAAGAGCTAAATAACCAGGAGCCCCATGTCCATATGAAGATCTGTCCTTGGAGCGAGGGAGAAGGATCACCAGTGGCCACAAGGTCACAACTGCTGCCCACAAGGGCAGCAATGCCTAGCACAGATGTCCATGAGGAGGTGGAACAAGCCCCAGGTGTCTGCCACTCAACAGAGTTAACATCTGGGTGAAATTTGGGTGGGCTCTACCCTTGAAACCGTGGGCTTATGTGTGGTTTGCGAATCCACCTGAGGAGCTCAGACTGATACAAACACCCAGCCATAACCAACCTAGTCAGGAAGAGTAAGCAAGCCCTCCTTCTAACGCAAGCTACAAGGACTTGTAGCCCACTGTAGGAGACTGGTATTATCTTCAGTAAAGAAATCACAAAAATGCTGGAGAAACCTGATCAAAGAAGACCTTCTCCAGTCTTGCTTCATATCTGCTGTGAAATACACTTTGACCTGCTATGGACTTCCATGGTGCTAAACTACACTCGGAGATACATTTTGTATTTGATCCCAATGCAGCTAAAGGCACAAATAGGCACAAAAATGAATTGAGCACAGCATTTCCAGACTGCAAAACAAAGGCACAGCAAGCAAACACAAGGAAGTGAGACGTACAGCTTAAATGTCAGAGAACCAAATTGTACAAATTGCCTTTCTTACTGCTCTGGTGGATCTGGGGATGATCATGGTCCTGCTGGGCTGCCCATCTTCTTGCAGGGGCTGATGTATGTTCACAGAATGCTTTCTACTCGGTGAGCCCAAAGTCCCTGCAAGCAGATTGAGACGCAAAGCAGTGGGCAGGTGTCCACAGGCTGCTTTCAGAGCTCTCCAGGCTCAGGCAGCTCTCCGTCTGTTTGAAAGAAGGAAAGCTCATGTTGCCCTTATTTCTTTTGCTAACACCTCAACGGGGAACCACCAACATGTGAAAACAGTTGAAAGGCTCTTTGGCACGGTGAGAAACAGCACTACAGCTATCCAGTAAATACTTTGACTTTGATTTCAATGGGGCTCTGGTCTAACTAACCATAATGTACCAGGCTATTTATGGCACAATTAAAATAACACAAGACCTTTCACCTGGAATTAGCATTTCTATTATTTTTAATTGTTAACAAACTTTAGAGTAATAAATATTCAGTGCTGGAACTCATTGCACTTCTTCTTCAAATGTGGAAAGTCTTTCTATTTTTTTATTTTTTTTTTTCTGCAGGCTCATCTTTTTCTCTTTGTTTCAAGTCTGATTACATTTAGCATGGATGTTTCTGATCTACTAGCATGCCAAGAAAAAGTATTACTTTCTTTTATCCTTAAAACAATCCAAACTCATACTTAACAACTGAAACTTGGCATGCTGATCAGTTTTCAATAAAGGCTACATATGCTTTGCCAGGGAAGTATATTTAACTAGGGCTGAACTATCTGTTCTGGAAAAAATATCAGACTTGTTTGGTGTGTCCTTTTCATCAAATCAAGAGCCTTGACATTGCTTGTCATATGAATGACTTGTGAAAGTCAATTCTGTGTGAACAAGAAAGAAAAGAAAAGAAAAGAAAAAAAAAAAAGTGTGGTCTTCCTCTCTGCTGGTTACTCCAAATTAGTTAATCTGACTGAAAATCATATCTCAGTGGGAAAGGAGGGAGAAATATTTCAGAGATAACTGAAGCAGAGATGTAATGTCCCCAGGTACTACAGGACATACAAGAAGGGGAGTGAACACTTTCTCTAAGACAGCAGATATCCATAAAGCAGGTTTCAGGTTCCTTACGTTATGTGAACCAGGAAATATTTTTGTAAATCAGAAAGCTTGAGGAAGGAAAGCAGAGATCATCTGTTCAGCCAACTTGATTGTAATGGGCTAGAAATTCCACCTCAGCTATAGCTGTTTCAGAACGGCACTGCCAAGGCATTTAGTTTAGTAAAATGCTTTATTTTCAAGGCTTATAATTAGATACAGTAGTGAATTAACAACTAAAATAAATAAACAAACAAACAAACAAATAAATAAATAAATAAATAGACATGCTTCCACTTTGAGGAAACAGAAAACCAGATTCCAGCATTCAGTTTGCCTTGGAAAGAAAGGAAAGGAAGGGAAGGGAAGGGAAGGGAAGGGAAGGGAAGGGAAGGGAAGGGAAGGGAAGGGAAGGGAAGGGAAGGGAAGGGAAGGGAAGGGAAGGGAAGGGAAGGGAAGGGAAGGGAAGGGAAGGGAAGGGAAGGGAAGGGAAGGGAAGGGAAGGGAAGGGAAGGGAAGGGAAGGGAAGGGAAGGGAAGGGAAGGGAAGGGAAGGGAAGGGAAGGGAAGGGAAGGGAAGGGAAGGGAAGGGAAGGGAAGGGAAGGGAAGGGAAGGGAAGGGAAGGGAAGGGAAGGGAAGGGAAGGGAAGGGAAGGGAAGGGAAGGGAAGGGAAGGGAAGGGAAGGGAAGGGAAGGGAAGGGAAGGGAAGGGAAGGGAAGGGAAGGGAAGGGAAGGGAAGGGAAGGGAAGGGAAGGGAAGGGAAGGGAAGGGAAGGGAAGGGAAGGGAAGGGAAGGGAAGGGAAGGGAAGGGAAGGGAAGGGAAGGGAAGGGA
Source organism: Anser brachyrhynchus (assembly GCF_964034855.1). Taxonomy (NCBI): domain Eukaryota; kingdom Metazoa; phylum Chordata; class Aves; order Anseriformes; family Anatidae; genus Anser; species Anser brachyrhynchus. The sequence continues at coordinate 46,072,587 of NC_137697.1, forward strand.
AGGGAAGGGAAGGGAAGGGAAGGGAAGGGAAGGGAAGGGAAGGGAAGGGAAGGGAAGGGAAGGGAAGGGAAGGGAAGGGAAGGGAAGGGAAGGGAACTACGGACAGTCTTCGTGTGGATTTTGATTCTGCTCAGGACTTGCATCTCCAGCCTGTTTTCAGCCCAGAGCTTGCAGCAAATGTTCTCCTTCTGGCAACATGCAACTTGATAACTACAGACTGCATCACTGTGCAACAGCCCCTAGTAGGGTTTGGAGGAACCTGTAAATGGATATCTCCATTTCAGGATGTAATATTTCAAACTTCACCCTGACATCAGCTCCATAGACTGCTAATCCAGAGACAGCAAAAAGGTCTATCATGGGACAGGGGCAAATTTGGCAGAGCTAGGCTTATCTCCAGTTCTTAGCTGCCCAGTTTTCAACAAAAAGTAACACTACCACTGAAGTCAGTATCAACCAGCCTGACTATCTTCTCATACCATTTAGTACAGCTGCACCACTTATTTCTGATGATCTCAGCCAAAGATCCAGAGGCAAAGAACCATCCCATTCACTTCTGGCATTTTTTGTTTCACTGATTCCCTATAGGTTCCCTATGCAGATCCAAGAAAAAAAAAAAAAAGAGGAAGGCTGTATGTGGTGGGTGCACAACGGTACACTGATAAGACTTTCCAAGAGAGGACAAGTGTGGGTGAAGAAAGAAGGTGAACCTTCTTTGCAGCCCATTGTTAAGCCTTCCTCCACCACTGCTGGAAGGTGGGCGTCTGAGTAAGTTTGCTCCCCACCACAAACAGCTCACTCCTGGAGTGAAGTCATGGGTCTGTGCTTACTCCATTGCCTATTGACACAGAGATGACTGTGACTCACAGGTTCAGCACTGTGACTTGACTGCTGCATGATGTGCTGGAAAGTTTTCTCTTTCTTAAGAATTTCAGTAAAAAGCATTTATTCACATAATAGATAATATGTTCTTGATTGTCTGTTTCACTTTTGTCTATTACATTTAAATTTGGTCTAGGCCATGCCATGCAATCACTTTCCTACAACAGTAAAGTCTTGCTTCCTCTCCTCACAGCACTACAGCTGGCACAACCAATCCTCAGACTATTAATGTCTAGAAATGGGGTCCAAAATAATAAGCTCACCAGAGGCTGGTAAATGTTCAGCTGTCTATCAAGCCATAGTAAGCTGGCACATGTGGTCTTTGGTCCACCTTAATCACGAAAGGGAAAAAGAAAACACTCTCTCGCCATTCAGGACTGGGTCAGACTAATAATTCAGACATCAGCAGACATGTTTTAACTCAGGTGGGACCTGGTCAGCCCTGTGAGCTAATGGGGAGGACCACAGAGAGCTGCTGAAACCAGATGGCTTTCCCTCATGCGCTGCTCTTTGCTGATGAATAAACCCCCCAGCAGTAGCATGGATGCTGCTCCCAATGGCAAAATAAATGCTTCTTTTTCTAGCATAGCTAACACAAGTTTGGCATAAGCTTAAAAAATAAGCAAAATTAGTTAGCACTGACGCCAGCCACATTTAACCAATGTGGCAGCACTAAAATCATCCTCCATTCCCAAATGATACTACTCCCTCAGTCCTCGCCTTCAACTGAAAATGAATTGTTAAATATCCCATTCATAGTGTTTACATTTTTTTTTGTGTGACGTTTTTAACCACTGAAGTTGCCTACTTCAGGTGCTTGTCACCCTCTAAGGTTTTGAGTGCAGGCAAATACCTGGCCAGGAAACAAAGCAGCTGTCCTTTGGGGTCATGTTCTCAGCCACCTGTGTGTCTCAAGGTGCTCCGCATGACTCTGTGGGACACAGAAGTTAGGTAGGTGTCTTTCATATTCGCATGGGTTGTGCAGAATGGACTCACAGATGACTAAGATGTTCTGTGACACAGTGGTGCTTAGGAGAGAAGTGAGCTGATGACTTTGATGGTAGTCTGGTGCTCCATGGCCCTGGAAGAGCTGTGCGTCCAAGTCCCTTTGGCTGCAGCTGCGTTGGAGGCTGCGGTGATGAACACACACAGAGCAGTCTTGCTAACTGTCAGAAAGAAAATGACTGTAATCAACATCTACAGCGCCCAGAGGGCCATGAATCCCAGAACCAGGAGGGAGGGGGCTGGAACGATCCAAAGGATGTAACGTAGCAGCAGCGGAGGGAAACTGAGTCAAGGAAAGTGCAGAGTGACTGTCTGGAGGCACTTCCTTATCCTGCAGTGTGTGAGGCTAAAGGAAATTCTAGCAACCCACAGCTTTTGAGTCACTGTAAAGCAGACCAATGCAAGAACTGGGATGGGAAGAAAGCTCATCTGCCCTGGTGTATCTTCTTTATTCTGCGGTCTTTTTGCACGTAATCCTTCCACTGTAACCAAGAAGGCAGCTGACCATGTAATAGTGTTCCAGATTGCTCTTAAGAAGCATCCTGTGCACCCTTCTGTCTGTCTGAAACACACCAGGTCTGTCTTGGTATTCGCACCGCAAAACTTCTCCTGGCTTCCAAAACCTTGGACACGGATTGAGATGTTACCACTCATTTCCTGTGTGCGGTAATCTCAGTGCTGAGAGTCAAGCCAATCTTTTCCAAAGGGAAGGAAATGTGAGTGAACTCAGTCAGGGTTTCTTGTCAGGGAACTTGACAGGGTTTACCTCTAAAGAGGGCTCTGGTAGCCTGTCCCACAGCTTCATCAGGCAGTCAGGTCGGCTCCTCTTGCATAAAGTTTGAGAAAGTAAGATATATAGTAAAAGAAACACTTTATTAAGCATATATTTTTAGCTATCAGAAGAGGAGGAAATTGGAGAAAAAATGGGGGTGGGGTGGGAGGGAAGTAAAGAAAAAGTGGACCAGTGGACCTGGGCCAAGATGGGAGGGTGAAAACAATAAAAATAGTGTCTTCAAAGGAGAGGCAGTCCTTAGGAGGCACAGAGATACAAGGGAGCAGCCCAGAGAAAACAATCACAGAACAAGCTTCAAATATTGCTTGGAATGGATTCAGGATGATGAGGTCTGCCCAGTTTGGCAAGGACGTGCCTGCAGAAGGAAGGTCTCAAAGAATGGGCTCTGGGGTTAAGTGAATCTCCTCTCTCTCTAACACCAAACACGTTGCACACACTGACTTCCAGGAGATCTCTACCTACTAGCATCTCATGCCAGTTTAAAGGAGGAAAGCCAGGATCTGCAGTCTTACACATCTTTTCAAAGGACCTTGATATCTGCCAGGTATGCCCTCCTGCCCCAAGATCCAGATCTGGTGCTTCCACCTGCCATATCCCATATATCTCCACATCATCTTCACCCAAGCTTACAGTAATGGAGAACTGCCCAGGCACCATGGCATATCCTACAGCAGATTATCCACCTTCCTAAAAAAGAAGTCTGACTGTATTTATATAGTCCTGGCTTCCAGGTGATGGGTCTCATTAACACCTCATTGAGTGAATTATGAGTACACTATAATAAGAGACATCTTCCTTTCCTTTCCAGTCCAGTCACTTTGTAATACTTCCGTTTTTCACAATCAAACAAGAGTGAGATTTTTAGGATCTCACTACAACTATATGACAAAAGTGTGAGCATTCAGGTTAGGAGCCACGGGACTTACACAAACATCATTTGTAATGGTGGATGTTACAAAAGGGAAAAAAAAGAGAAAGAGAAAAAAAAAAAGAGCAGATCAACTTTTTAGGTGACAAAGCAATGAGCCACAACTATACACGTGTGGATTTGAACATAAAGAAGGTGTCACTGGCTGGATGGGACACTTTTAGTCACAGCAAAGTCTAACTTACCTTTCAAAATGACTTCTGGTGCTGAAGACCAGAGCTGGTATCCTTGTGACATGACCCAAGGCACAGGCACCTTTGTGGGGAACATCCATGAGACCTCTTTTCGTGCCCAGCCCCTGCCAGCCAGCCTCCTTGAGCACACCCTATGGGGTGATCTAGTGCTTGAATGAGGTCTCCAGGCCCCTCTCCTCTGCTCTGGAGGCAGATCTGTGCCCCTGGCTCGAGGGGCAGGCCAGGTGCCCTCCTCGCAGCCCCTGCCACCCACCCATTGTGCTAGGCCATGGCCTGTAAGGCTGGACAGGAGATCTTATCAATAGGAACGCTCTTTGGCAATCAGTCTTCTGAGGGTAATATGGATTCAGCTGACAATGACCGTGTCTTTACTCATGGGGTGCCAGCATCTGGGAGCATTAACTGGTGTAAGTGCCCTACCGTGTTTTAATGACTTGTGCATTTATCCGTAGTCTTGGCTGCATTGGTCCTTGTCATATACTGCATGCACTACAAAGAGTTTTGCTGATGTATACACGGAAACTTTAATGGAGTTCAGAGGCAAATACTTTTCTTTTGGGTTTAGCTGTATCATTTCTCCACAAACGGCTGGTATTAGGCCTCCCACTGGAAAAAAAAACAAAAAAAACAACAAAAAAAAAAAAAGTGAAAACATTAATGTTGCAAAATCAGGCACACAACATTGTGTGCTAACAAACTGGATGTGCCAGAAATGAAGTTGCCCATGCCGCCTTCTTTTGGTCCCTCTCTTGCACTACAGGATCGCCAGCCACTTCCCAGGGCAGCTCAGCCTCGCCGATTGCTCAAGGTGTGCATGCTGCTCAGCAGCAGGCAGATTTAGTCCCAACCTAAATTCCACCTAGGGCTTCCCACTGGCTCAGCATCCCCGCAGGCCTTCAGCCTGCCAGTAGGAAACGCTTGGGACAAAGACTTAGGTGGAATTCAGACCGGCTGAATCTGGAGCGTAATGAGCAGCTATTCCTTATTCTGTTTCTTCCTCATTGTGCAGAGTGTGGCCCCAGGCCTCAATTACTGCACGCTATTCAATCCCTGCTCAGAATGCAGCGTTATTAATTTCCTCATGTCTCCTCATTGCTGACTTCCTATGGCACTCCTCATCCCCACGTCCCCGCAAACACAGCGTGTGTCGGGGCAGCCCCGAGGCGAGCAGCACATCTCAGCCCGGAGCTGCTAGGGCAGGTGGTACCGTGCACTCTCTGTGCCACTCCTGCTTCTTCCCTGCAAAACTTCCCTAGAAGCGATGGAACCACCAACCCTGGCCTTCTGCAACGCCATCAGAGCATCGTTATGCACAGACTATGTTAAAAATCTGAGAACCGTTTCCATATTGCTCTCATTAAGAGAGCAAGAGACTGTTATCATAGAGTAATGGACTCCTGCTGGTCCATTAGTGTTGAAGCAGAGCTGGAGGCATTTATGGAAACAATGTGGAAGCCTGATATTTATTCTCAGAGCGGGCAGCATTGATCCTTTCTCCCAGCGTTCTCTTACCATGTATTTATCCCTGTTCAAATGAGGGGAATATTTATCTAATCATTTCCTCTGCTGGATGCTGGTGCAGCGCAGCAGCAGATATTCCTGACTTCAGCATGGCAGATCGCTTGGAAAGACATCTCGGGTGAATCAGGTCAGCTTACCCACAACGCTGCACGGGAGGAAGAGTGAAAAGATGTCAGGGGCATTGTTTACCGCCCTGTGACTACCCGGCTCATTAGCACAAATTTAATTTAAATGCTGCTGGTGAAACCAAGAGGCACTTTACTGCTAAGCCCTCTCTTACTTTCTCCTCACGCAAGTTAAAGCGCATTGTGCACCAGAAGCAGCTATCTCGCATTTTCTGGTTTTCTCGTATCTCGCACCTTAATGTACGTTTTGTTAGGAGGCTTGTTATCAGCTCAGATTACACTCCTTAGAAGCACCCCTTTTATTCAAACAAAAGAAACTCAGAGCTCAACCACGGAGAGAGGGCTTGGAAAATCCTTTGGCGTTGAAAGCTGATTTCTCCTGTGTGGGTGCTGAGACTGACTTACTAATTTCTGCAGCTTTAGGGCTTCATCGGAAGCAAAATGTCACCAGTTCCTGTATGAGTACAGTTTCTGTTCCTTTCCAGAGGCTATCGGACAGCGGTGCCTTAAGGGTTTCAGGCAGCTAGAGATGACAGTCTGGGTCCCCAGGCGGGGTTCAGGAAGGTGAATTAGCAGTAATCCCGGTACCTTGCTGCTTCTTCAGAGCAATCTCCACAGGGGAACTTGGGTTTCCCACCCATACATCTCCCTGCATGTTCTGGAATACACCAAATTTATCATGAACCAATGACCACCATCTACTCATTAGCTAAAAGTTGATAATTTTTCAGTTTTTCTCTATTTTTCCTTGACTTCTCCATTAGCTTTAGAAACATACAGTATATCAGCACCATGCACACAAAATTCACCAACAAACAAACAAACAAGGATTATTCCTCTTCACTCAATGCAAATGAGTTTACTTGCAGGGACTTTGGGGAGGATGCATATCGTGGAGTCCTTGTTTGCACTGGTCCCACTGCGGGGCCCACTTCTGCAACTCATTGTTAGAGCTTGGGGAAAATCTGTATTCAAAGAAGGGGTATGCCCATTAAAACAATGAGGGATGGGGCAAAGGCATTAAAGAAAACATGCGAAAGATTAAGAAAAAAAAATGTATAGAGTTCCTGCTTCTCAAAAAAAAAAAAAAAAAAACATTCAGGGTATTTTGGCTCTTAAAGAAGACAGCAACCTTTGGACTGCTGGGAAGACGAAGGGTTGCTGCGTGCAAGAGCCCTGGGTGCTGCAGGCTGGTGATGTGGGGTCAGCACCTCTGGATTTAGTGCCTGGGTCTGATGGGGATTTAGCCCCCAGTGGGAAATTTGGTGGGAATCAACAGCCTGAGCCCTTCTGAGAATTGGCCTTTGTGATTAAGCCCCTCTTAGTCAGAGGCTCTCAGCGACAAAATGCTGGTGGCAATCCCTGTCACTGGGTCTTCCCAGCCTCACTCCTGTAGGATAGTAAAATAACTACCAGCAAAATATGGTGGGGCTTTCAAAACACAGGTGAAAACAGATTTGTCCACAGGCACTGCTGGCTCGCTCAGCATGAACACTTATGATCTTAAGCCTGTGTGTGCCATCTGTGTATGTGTGCGCCGCTGCTGCTTGGAACCTGCCTGGAATTGCCCGCGGACAGTCTTCAGAAATGTGCCCTTTGCTTTGTGCTAATAATCCGCACGTGTAGCTGCCAACCACGCATGGTTTTACTTACGTTTGCAAAAAATCACGTACCCCGTGCAAGAAGAGGTAAATAAACCATAAGCTCGGTTACATTTTGTGAGGAGTCACAAGCCACGGTAGAAAACAGACAAACACATGGCTTTCTTCACAGCTCTCCTCCTGGAGAGCTCCACTGGAGTTACCTCGGAAGATAATAAAGTGTGATCTCAGAGATGCCGGCAGAGCATCCTCTTGCCAGCCCTGAGGACACCACGACCCTTTGGTCTTTCCCAAAATCTGCATCCCCGACTCTGCCAGCTGCTCTCACAGACAACCAAAGCAGAGGGGATAAAATAAGCCGTACTTTGCCGTTCCCGCGAGCCAGTGGGTTGAAGAGCAAGTTCCAAACACGCGCTTTAAAATAAAAACATTGAGATAAACAGGTTGGTCTTGGCCTCAGGCACATTCGGCATGACCCTTCCTTGTTGCTGATGTTCCCCATAGTTTTAATGCGGGATGCTGTTTCCTTACAACTTCCCTTCCCCACAAATTCCCACCCCGGGAAGCCATGCCCTTCCATCACCTGGCCTTTTTCCTGTCTTTGCAGGGTTCACACTCCCAGGTGATGCACTCAGCACCGGCTCAGGTCCGCCACCGAGGCTCCATCAGGATCAGCCTCGTTAAAAACCCGATTTACTCCGCTCTGCATTAACCTGCCATTAATACAGGCTGTCAGCAAGAGGTCCTAATTCTCCTGAAAACGGGTGAGCAGCACCCATGGCGCGGCCAGGGCTGGTGTCTGCAGGTGGAACTGCTTTCCTCCCGCGCAGAGCCTGGGCAGCAGGCGTCCTCCTGTCCAAGCACATCGCAGTCTGGAAAAATGTCACCGCGCGTCCCGAGGCTAGAGGGACACAAATTCTGTGTGTGCAATTTTCTATCTGAGTTAGGCAATCCCCGAAGTCAGCTTTGAACAGCATAGAGGCATGCTGTGTTCTGACTTGGTGGAAGGAAAGTTTCAGAGAAAATTGGGAAATGTGGAGAAAACAGAGTTAGAGGAGTCGTCGACTGGCCAAAGACGGCATATTAAAGGAAATCTGCCTTAAGGAAACCACATTGATGTTGTTTTGTAGGCTAGGGAAGCACTGGCTGTGCAAATTTAATGTATTTAATCTTCACATCAGGGACCATTAAACCACATTGTTTTTCATTTAAGGGAAAAAAGAAGAACTAACAGATTGTGCTCGATTACAGAAAAATAATGTCTTCACCTTCATGGGGGGTGTCCAAAAGCAGGTGGCACTGAACATATCGATGCCGCGCTTACACAGCCCAAAATTGAGACCAAGTTGTATGTAGATCACGTCTTTTTAACACGAACTCAAACTTACCTCACACGTATCCATTGGAATTACCATGAAAAAAAAAAAAAGTCCGTTTTAATGAAGAGCTGCAAAAGCCACCTGCACTGTGCTCAGGCTTTCTCTTCCCGACACAAGCAAAGCTCTGCCATTGGCTTCACAGAGGTTATGTATGCTTTTGAAGCTGTCTGGGTCTCGTATTTCTAACAAGGGATGCAATTTTAATCCCGATGCTGTCCTGGAGTCATTCCGAGCTTGAAATTTGGAATGGGGCATTGCTTAGGAGCTCTGTAAATTAACATGCACACCGACAGGGAACAAAAGAAGAACAAACGACGAGGGAAAACCCTCCAGAGACCTGCGGGCTCCCACACTGGGAGCTCTCTCTGGGACTAGGCTGGAGGGGGGAGGTGTAAATCCCAAACCCGCTGGGGCTGGGACGGGCTAATTGGTGAAGGGGTTGTCCAAGAGAGTGAGGGAACAAGCCCCGGACAAAAATCGAAGCCGGGAGGTGCCAGGCAGAGAGCACCCGAGAAGTCCTTGGGCATCCCTGGGCAGCCTTCATCTGTCCACGTTAATCCTTTTAGGATTAACCCGGTGGCTCCCGGCACATCCTCTGCCAAGACGTGGACTTAGTGTGGGGGGGAAAAAAAAAAAAAAGAAAGAAAAACAAAACAAAACAAAAGCCTGTTTTCTAGTGCCAGAGTTATTAATAATTAACATTTATAACACAGAACTGGTAAAACCAGTTCGCTAAAATGAAGCCGCGCTCTCCGCTGTTATTTTGGGGTTTGGTTCAACCATCGACGGCTCTTGGCCGGGCAGGGACCGCTCCGGGGGGGGGGCTCCGACGGGACGGGACGGGACGGGACGGGGGCACGGCTGGGACCCGCAGCGGGCCCGGGAGGGGTCTCCCCGCGGGGATAAAATGGGGAAGGGGGGGGCGGCTGAGCGCGGCCGGCTCGCCATTGCCCTCTGCAGGAGCCGGGCGGCCGCTACCGTGCCCCCCCAGCGGCTGCTTTCGGGGGGGGGGGTGTGGTTGTGCGCTTTTACTCATTGCAGATATTATTACTTTATTATTTTATATTATTGCTTTATATTATGGATTATTATTATTGATTTTTATTATTTATTTTTTATTATTGCCTTTGTTGCTGTTGTTGCTATTATTACTATATATGTTTGTTTATTTGTTTGTTTTTAACGCCGACGGTCTGCAGCGTTGCCCCCGCGCCCCGCACGGAGCCGAGGGCTGCGGGACGGGGGGTACCGGGCAAGGGGTGCTGCGGGAAAGGGGGGAGGGGGGGGGAAGAGAAAATTTGGGGATTGAAGAAAGAGAGGTAAAGGGAAGGGGGGATGGGGGGGAGGGGAAAGGGGGAAATCGGATGGGAAGGGAGGGGGGAAGGGAAAGGGAAAAAGGGGAAAAAAAGGGAAAGGAGAAGGGAAGGGAAGGGAAGGGAAGGGAAGGGAAGGGAAGGGAAGGGAAGGGAAGGGAAGGGAAGGGAAGGGAAGGGAAGGGAAGGGAAGGGAAGGGAAGGGAAGGGAAGGGAAGGGAAGGGAAGGGAAGGGAAGGGAAGGGAAGGGAAGGGAAGGGAAGGGAAGGGAAGGGAAGGGAAGGGAAGGGAAGGGAAGGGAAGGGAAGGGCTATTTAATTATTTTATTTTAATTTATTGATTTTTAATGTATTCTAACTTATTTTACTTTATTTTATATTATTTATTTTATTTTACTTTATTTTAATGTACTTTTTTATTATTACTTAATTTCATTTAATTCCATTTGTCACGCTATGCTATGCTAAGCAGCGCCGTCCCGTGCCACCCCCGGGCGGTCTCTCCCCACCCCCACGCCCCGGGGCGCGCTCCCGCAGCCCATCCCGCCCGGCGGGAGCGCGCACTCCCTCCCCCCCCCCCGCCCCGCCCCGCCCCGCCCTGCCGAAGGTGCGCGAGACCCTGCGGCGCGCGGGCATCCCCGGCTCCCCCCCCTCCCCGCGCTGACGTCAGCGCCCCGCCTGCGTCACGCACCGAGCCGCGCGCGCGGGGCGGGGCGGGGCGGGGCGAGGCGCGAGCTCCCTCCCCCTCCCAACCCCGCCCCCCCCTTCCCGCCTCCTCCTTCCCCTCGCGCGCGCGGCCCCCCCCCCCGTCCGGTCTCCCCACGTGTCAGTTTGTTTTCTCCGTCGCCACGGCGACGGTGGGCGGGGCTTGCGCGAGGTGAGGTTATAAAAGGGGCGGCGGCGGCGGGCCGCGGGCAGTGCCGAGCGGGGTGCGCCTGGCGGCGGGCGGCGGCTGCGGAGCGCGGTGCGGCGCGGCCCCTCCCTCCCCACCCTCCCTCCCTACTTTCCCCTCTCCTGCGCCACCGTTTCCCCCATGGCCGCGGCTTCCTGGGCAGCAGCACCAGCAGCAGCAGCAGCAGCACATCGCGCCGCCGCACTGCCGCTGCCCCCGCCGCCCGCCGCCGCCTGACGCCCCCGGTGCGGTGCCGTGCCGTGCCCCCGGTGCCGTCCCGCAGGCAGCCCCGCGGCGGGTGCGCGATGGCGCTCAGCGGCACGCTCCTCCCCTCCATCGCCACCTTCGCGGCGGGCGCCGCGGGCCGCGAGAAGGCGCCGCGGCCCGCGGGTCCCGGCAACGTGAGTATCGGCGGGGCGGGGGCGCGGCGCGGTGCGGACGTGCGGTGTGTCGGTGCGGGGTCTGAGCCGTGCCCGTGTCCCCGCAGCGGTGGCGGGAGGAGCTGTCGCAGCTGAAGCGCCCGGCGCTGGCGGCTCGTCCCGTGGAGGCGCCGCCGCAGCCGTCGGAGCTGGAGGCGGCCGCCGCCGCGCTGGGTCCCCGCCGCGACACCGAGGAGTTCAACGAGCTGCTGGACTTCGACTTCATCCTCTCCAACTCCCTCATGCACCAGGAGCCCGCCGCCGCCGCCGCCGTGGTGGTGGCACCCGCAGCAGCAGCAGCAGCCCCGGCCCCCGCCGCCAGCCCCTGCCCCGCCGGGCCCTTCGCCTACCCGCTGCCCCGCGCCGAGCCCGGCGGCCTCCTCTACGGCGGCGGCGGCGGCAGCCGCGATGGGGCTCCCGCCGCCGGCCCGGCCGCCGCCCCCTTCAACCTGGCCGACATCACCGACGTGTCGCCCTCCGGAGGCTTCGTGGCCGAGCTGATGCGGCCCGACCTGGACCCGGTGTACCTGCCGGCGCCCGCCGCCGCCCTGCCGCCGCTGGGCAGCCTGCAGGGCAAGTTCGTGGTGAAGGCCGTGGGCGACTACAGCCACCCGGGGCTCAGCCCCAAGAGCGGCCCGCCGACGGCCCCGCCGCCCGGCACCGAGGGACCGGCGGCGCCCCCCTACAGCCCCCTGCCGCGGATGTGCCCCAAAATCAAGCAGGAGGCCACCCCGCCGTGCACGCTGGCCCCGCCGCCACCGCACGGGAGCGGCCCCCGAGGAGCCCCCCAGCACGACTTCGCCATGGGCCGCCTGCTGCCCGCCCGGACTACGCCTTCGCTGGGTCCCGAGGAGATGCTGAGCAGCAGGGACTGTCTCCCCGCCGCACCGGGGCTGAGCCACCCGCCGCTGCCCCTGCCCCCGGGGTACCCCCCGGCCCCCGGCTACCCCGCCTTCCTGCCCGAGCAGCTGCCCCCCAGCACGCTCCAGTACCAAGGTGAGTCCCCGTGCCTGCCTCCGTGGTCTCGGCGGCAGGCGTGCCATGTGCCCGTGCCGGCACCGGCCGTGGCGGTGCTCACTCTCCGCCTTCCCTGCCTCTTAGAGCTGATGCCGCCGGGGAGCTGCCTGCCCGAGGAGACCAAGCCAAAGAGGGGACGCCGGTCGTGGCCTAGGAAAAGGACGGCCACGCACACCTGTGACTACGCAGGCTGCGGCAAAACCTACACCAAGAGCTCTCATCTCAAGGCGCATCTGAGAACCCACACAGGTGAGACCCTGCGTGGGGTCACCGGGCTGCTGGGACGTGGGGCGAGCCCCCTCGGACAGCGGAAAGGGGCAGGGGGTGGACAGGAGGAGAGCCAAAAGTAGCAAGTCCTAACCTTTCTCTGCTGGGTTTCTGGGCGCGTTTTTCTCCCCTTGGCTACGTTAAGTCCTGTGCAGTCTTTGCTTACTGGCTCTGCGTTTCGCTTAATGGTGCAGAATGACTCAGATGTGGGAGAGGGTGGGTTTCTTGCCGAGGCAAAGTTTGTTGCTCTTCTCTTGCTGTGTGTCTGGCTAATTAGCAGGTAGTTGGAAGTCAGCAAGGATTTGTTGCTGTAGATGTTGTTGGCCCACTTCAGAGGAAGGAGCAGACCTCTCTCTAAGATTCTGCTTTCTTTGTTTGTGGTTAAGTGCTTCGTACACAACCCTCTTGTCTTGGCTTGCTCTGGTGCGAGGGATCGTGTAGCTGACAGTGCCTTTAGCTATAACTCACCGAAGCCTTGACACCTCTGCGAGCTGCCGTTCCCTTTCTGAGCCCAGTGGTGACAGGCTCCGTGTGAGCGGGGCTGCAGCTGTGTTGGTGGCACTGCCGGGAGTGCCTCGCCCACGTGTGGGAGCGCATCTGCCCCAGGGTTAGCACCAAAGAGACGGGGTTTAACAGCTCGCTGGCGACTGCTAGAATTTGGATAAAATCTGCCAAAGTACGCATCTGAGCTCGAGTTCAAACTTCAGCCTTACAGCTGAATGCCGTATTGCAATAGCTGAGCTTGTGAAAGCAGGCACATCATGCACAGTTTCGCCAGTGCAGGCATTCCGTAACAGTGATTAAATAACCTGGGAATTTGCATAATTTAAATCCCGGGATTGTGAGTTTGATTCAAAACTTTCTCCCGAGGAGGAGGTGGGAAAGGGAGAAACAACAGCTTAGTGGTTAGGCTACGTGTTCGGCTAATGGCAGCGGGAAGAAAAATTGGTCAAGTGAACAGTTCTTCCTGCCCGTCCCGAGACTGCCAGCGTGGTCTCCAGGATGTGTAGGACCGAGTTTGTAATTGTCAGGGAAGTTTGTCTTGCAGTCAACAGCAGTTTTGCTGTTGTGAAGGCTGAAGGATTGAGCTCTTAATCGAGCTGAGCTAATGAAAACAGTTTCCAACTGGTTTTAATTGAGACCTACAATTATCTAAATGTATTATTTTTTTTTGCTGAGCTATTTCTGGTTGATATTTGATTGTGTAACGTTAGCCAGCAAAAATACAGTCCTAAGTGAACGCCTGTGTTCTAAAGCCTCAAGTACAAGGCAAGCTTTAGCGAAGATTTCAGTGGTGTTCATGCTATATAATACCCATAATGTCTTGAAAAGACTGTTAGTCTGCTAGTAGTTTGCTTACAACCCCTTCAAGAACTTTGTTGCCTTTTGATACTTTTTCTGTTTTCTTCTTGAAAGTCAGGTGTTAGCAGTGGAGTGGAAACAAAGGTAGCCACAAATAAACCTGCTGACATGTTGTTTCTGTTTTTTAAAGGTGAGAAACCTTATCACTGTGACTGGGAAGGCTGCGGATGGAAGTTTGCCCGATCTGATGAACTTACTCGTCACTACCGAAAACACACGGGCCACCGCCCTTTCCAGTGCCAGCGGTGTGACAGAGCGTTTTCCAGGTCGGATCACCTCGCCTTACACATGAAGAGGCACTTTTAATTGGAAGCAGTGGATCTTTTCCCCAACTGCCTTAGAGATTCAGTATTTACAGCACAAGGACTGTCTTCCGCAAGAAGGGGAGAACCCAGTTTAAGCACTACACAGAATCAAGGTGAAGTCTTCCAAAGAGTGGAAAGAGGGATAATTGCATATAGACATTGCAACTTTTTTATATATATATATACATTTAAAAGAAAACCAAAAACATTGGGGTCAATGACTGGATCTTCTATCATTCCATTTGTAAATCCAACTTGAATTATTTCCGGACTACAAAATGCCAAGGAGTGACTGGAAGTCACGGATATCAGGGTTAAACAGACTGCGTGTAGTTCGGAGGGTGGGGATATTACACAGGGAAATGACATTCCCTTAAATTTTCTTTCAATGCAATATTAGATGTAAATGTCATCTTGTACTTTCCTTTTTTTCCTTCTAAAAGCCATTACAATGTTAGAAGAGGAGGAAAAATTCAGGTACAGAGTTATGTTTTAAAAGCCTATTTCATGGTGCTTAGTGACTGTTGGTTTTAGAGGTACCAAAAACAGGAAGCCAAAGTTCTCAAACTGCTGCATATCTGACAAGGAAATATTTTTGTCTTCCGATCGCCAATTATGACCTAAATCAGGTAAATAATCCTGGTTTATCTTTTTTTTAAAGAAAATAACTTTATGCAGACAGTCTGTAATGCACTGTGGTTTCGATGTGCAATAGTTTGTACAATGGTTTATTCCCAAATATGCCTTAAGCAGAACAAATGTTTTCTATATAGTTCTTTACATAATAAATATGTAATATAAATTTAAGCAAACTTCTATTTTGTATATTTGTAAACTACGAAGTAAAGAAAAAGGACATTTTGGAGTTTGTATTTTGCATATTCAAGCGGAAAATAAGTTTTAAATAAACCTATAATATTTTATCTGAATGGGTTTTGTAATTTTCTTCTGTGCATGGATATGTCCAAAGAAAGCTTAGGTGTTTGTTAGTGGTTGAGTTTCCCAAGGCAGAGGGGGTGGTGAGGGCTTGTAGCCTCAGGACTCTGAAAGAGGTAGGATAGATAAGTGCAGTTCTGATAAAAAACACATCATTCGAGGGGTAAAAAAAACGTGTATTTTTTTGTTACAAATACTGAAGTGCCACTTACCAGCATCATGAAACGTAATTTTTAAGGTAACAGTTATCTGTTACAGGGCATGTCCATTTAGCATGTTAGACTTTGCATATACAAATAAAACAAATTTTAGAAATTTTTTAGTGGTCTTTTCAGCATGTAAGACTTCTAGCTTCATTTCCTTGGGCTTCTCAGATAAGCTTGTATAATTCCTGTCACCTTCAAGTGAATGAACAAAGATCAGCTGAGTAACATAGTGAAGACAAAGCATGAATTAAGGAATAACATGCATGCATAAAACACCTTTGAACAATAAACTACATGCAGTCTCATTTAATTTGAAGCCTGCTCTCTCCTGGAAATTCAATAAGCCAACAGTATGTGAAGAGCCAGAATTCCTGTAGGAGTCCCGGTATACATATGTAACTTGGGGATGTTGACCATGCAGAATCTAGATGCATATTTGGGACGCGTTGCTGCCAATTCTCTAGTGTACCTTCAACTGCACTTGTTTTTCTGCAGTCGATGCAGTGAGCCCATTGCATGGCTTGGGTAGTTAGCACTTTTGTTGTAGTTGTCCTTAGGGACCTTGTTGCTCTACTTTCTTTACAAACATGTAGCAATAATGATTTCAACATGAATACTCGCTGAATAGGACATGCTTTTCTAACTACTCTTTGTAAAGAGAAGGCAGAAGTGATTCTTCCCTCTTTATTTTAAAATGTCCGTCAGCCAGGAATCTGTGTGTATATATATAATGCTGAATAAAGCTGACCATGGAAAACAAATTACAGGCAAGAGCCATTCATATTTTTGCAGCAGTTAAAGCAGGAGTTGTAATATCAGCTTCTTGTTCCAAATGTCCCATCAAATTCCACATTTTCTTGTGTTCTTTGTGTGGTGACTGGCACCTTTTCTTTCTAAAGCTATCTAAGTCCCATAACGATGCTAAAACTATTTCTCACCCCTTATCTCCTAGGCAGGCTTTCTTCACCTGAAGCTATCTTAGTTGGTTTAGTTCGTAGGTAACATGGGGAGCAGGGAATGTCTTGTTTGGTTTGCAAATATCAGCTATTTAAAGCTGAATTAAAGTTATGAGTCATCCTGAAGCTTTTTTTTTCATGTGGAAACTTAAAAACAGTAATTTCTGACATTTTTCTGTTGTTTTGGATGTGGATCCTAGGGAAGATATCTGAGGTCAGTGTTGTAGCTGACCTGGAGTGTTCTGTCTCTAATGCTGGTACATGCTTGGGTAGCCGTAGGATCACCTTTGTAGGACTGCCGTTCAGGATGACCTGAATCTGTGCAAGATTTATGTCCTAACACATCCGTACGTATTGAAATTTGCAGATTTCATTTGAGAAACTTGATGGGTTCGTTTTGTTTTGTTTTGTTTTCGTGTTCCCCGTGTGCTGTCATTATAAAACCTTAAGAATTTTATGAGGTGCTCTAGCATTTAGTAATCTGTACCTGATAATGCCAACTTCAGTTTCTCTTTGATGGTTTTATAGACCCTAGGTTTATGGTTGCACAGACAACAGCGTTCTTGAAATGGGGCTTTGTTCTCTTCTCCCACGTGATTTTTTTTTCCCCTGTTCCTAACTAGGCTGTCCTCATGTATGACTTTCTTTCCAGAGCTAAACAGACACAGTTGTAGCTTGGTATTTAAAAAGAAATGCTGCTGTTCCTTTAACCATTTCCAAAATGTTATTCCTATACTTTCGGGACAGGAGCCAACAGTTGATTTTTGCCGCACAGTATGCAGCCCGGGAGAGGCAGTGCTTGTTCTTAAGGAGGTCTCTGGGGGAAATACTGAAGCGAGCAGTTGTACCAGTTGTGCTCTGCTCGCATAGGTAGAGCTACAAATAGCATGTCCTGTTCACCACCTGTTTCATTGTGTCTGTCCTCCTGGAACTGCACTTAGGTGCAAGATCATAAATGGATGCAGTGGGGCAACACATAAATCAAAAGCCGTATCTAGTAAAGCATATGTAAAACACCAAGCAGTCTTGTAAGGGTGTCTTGAAAAACGGGATTTGTTTAGCATTACTAAAGTTATGTTCATGTGCTACTTTGCGCAGGCTTTGGCATCTGGAAGCTGGGTTTATTAGGGGTGGCCTCTCTGACATAGGGTGAGCACCTCTGGAGCTGCCCCGGAGCATGACTTTAGCTACGGAAGGGAAAAGCTCCCCGGGCAGAGAATGATCTCTGCAGTCGAACTGCAGCCATCCTTAATTCTGCTCACCCCTCGCCCAAATCTCGCTCTTAAGCATGTTTAACGTGTGAAGATGGAGCTGTTTTAAACAAGATGACACATGTCTGCCTACTGGGTGCCAAGTGTTCAAAAGTGGCATCGGAACAAAAACCTGCCCAGAGCCGCAGCGCTTCTGTGCACTTGTCTGCTGCGCACCGCGGGGCTGGAAGCTTCGTGCACTTTAAACTCATTTGCTGCATCCAACCCAGCACAAATGCCTTCAGCTTTCCCCGGTCACATGGAGCTGTGCTTTGAAAAGATTTGCTTTTCCCCCCATGGAGTTTACCAAGCCCTGCCACTGCTGAAGTCAACTGCGAATCTCACAGGGATTTATATTAAGCTGATATGAATCAGTGAATTTCATTCCCCTTCTCTTTAATAAGGGGAGATCAGAGACTCCTGCGGTTAATCACCCCGAGTGCTAACGGTTCGACTGAATTAGTTTACACAGGTTTCCTATGGGAGTGTGCTAGGCGTTAGAGCTAGCCTGCTCCCATTGAAGTCGCTGGCAAGCGCTTTAACGGCATCTGAGCGCAAGAATTTCCAAATTAAACCCATTGAACACTCTGTTCCTTCCTGGGCTTCCCTCCTCCCTGTGTCCAACCCGATTGTGTCAGCTAAGGCACCAGGAGAACAGGAACATGTTGCAGATGTGTACAGCTTGCACAGATTGATATTCATGATGCTCGGGTCTGGGAAGGGTCTGGATGCGGTAGGAGCGTTTGTTGGAGGAATAGCAGAAGGCATGGTGATCGAAACTCGCTTGGAGAGAAAGAGGAGCACCACCACCACCACGAACAACAACAGCACGTGTTGACCTGTACTTGCCAGGAAAGCTGCCCGGATTACGCATCTGTGTGTAGGATCAGTGGGTATATCTTTGGAGACCGAGGAGAGCAGTATGTACGTACAAGAGGGGAAGGCCCATCATTCACCGAAATTTAATTGAGGTCACATTGGCTTCGAGCCACAGGGTAACACACCCACATTCCCCTGTCTGCAGTACACCTGGATGACTCACGTTTAGTTGTCTGCCCTCCTCTCCCATGGTGAATTACTGGGGGACGTTTCCATTACCACTGAGGGCCTTGCCACCGAGTGCAGAAGTCGTCTCTGCGGCATGGAAGTGGGTGGTGGTGGTGGTTCCGCAGCCTTGTTCTCCACCCTGGCTGCAGATAGGTATCTGTTAGACTCCTTTTCACCTTTGGATGCTTACCTGTGAGCCCTCGGGGCTGGAACCTTAATTGTGTGAAAGACAGAAGGGGAAAAAGTGGGTTGTGCTTTATGAATGTTTGTTCTATATTTAGAGTATGAGTGCCCTAGGTTTTACGGAAGATGAGTGGCCGTAGCAGCTGCTCCCGAGAGGTACCTGGCAGCCGGACCTTCTCCCTTCGGTGATGCTTTCTGAACTGTGGAAGCTGTGGCTCCGTTTGTAACAGAGACAGCCGTTTTCACATGTCAAAAACATTGTGACACGTTTGTTAACAAGAAGTTAAAACACCAAGCTCCTTTCACTCAGGAGCTTGTATGAGCAGAAGCGTAATCATGTGCTACTATCACCTCAGCAATCTTGCTGCAACTCTAAAAAAGTTTTGCATGGTTTTACTCAGGGTACAGCATGCTTGTTTATCAAGCACAAGCTAAGGCTTGCTTAAATCTTGCCATTCAAGTTCTCTGCTATTACACTTTCCGTCTTTATTCAACAAAATGATAGAGCTGCCCTGTACTGGTTGGCTGAAGACCCTTCATTTTAGAAACAGATATCCTGCAGTTGTCCAGAAGGATTTTCCCCCACTGTCCACAACATTGCACCAGCAGCACAGAATTTTATTTACTGAACACTTCCCTGGTGGTGCGTGATGTCTGTGGGCATACATCCTTTTGTCAGTGCCTTCGTGGCTGGCAGGAGCAGAGCGTCAGGTCTGCTTCGTCCTCCCACCCCTAGAAAGCCACGAGAAGGAAGGATAATTGACAGTACTGGCTCTGGGAAGCAGGCTTCCAGTTGCCACGTGGAAAAACTTGTCTCCGCAGGCTTTTGCCACCTGCCTGCCTGTGCCAGCCATGTGCTTCCTACCATGCAGAGGAGACATTGCTCACACATACAAAAAAGTGTTTCTCGAGGTTCCTGCGTGAGTTTGATTTGCACACTGGGCCCCTGGGAGGGCGCCATGGGCGTCAGTGCAGTTTGATGTCCAGACTTCTGCTAGGATATTCCAGCAGAATGGTCTCCTTGGGGCCTAGCATCCGTCATCGTTATGTTCCCCTTTTCTGATAAAATGAATATTGTACGTTAATATGTTGATAAACTACTGGGGCAACACTGACGGCGATTACTGAAGCGTGTTGGAATTCACTTTCTAAGCTCTGGATGAGATCTTGCTCTGTGTTTAGGCTCCAAACATACTTAGTCAATAATGCTGTTGGCTACTCAAGGAGGCTACCCAAAGGGAAGTGTTTGTCTTTGCACTGGGATGCACTAGGTTTGGCTGTCCTTTCCCAGTTCCTGCATCACACTATTTCAGCAATAGGCTCCCCCGCCCGACAAGGAATGGCCGAGTTTGTTGGCCGTGCAACGGGTTATTATTTGTATTACCAAATATCGAGAAGTTTTCCAGTGGAAAGCAAAATATTTCGCTGCTTTCAGCCTTCCTGCCTCCCCAGTAATTGCTCGTGCTCTCTTCAGCCTTAGAGAATATTATAATGTTCCTGTCACCTGTCAAAGATGTTTTACTACCTTCCTTCTGTAAACACCTTCTAGCCAACATTTGCTTTGACAAAGTTCCCATGTTCACAATGTAAAACTTACTGGCAAGGCTTCGTATGCAAAGAGACTAGCTCGCTAATTGCTATGGTCGGGGCGATGGGTTCCCTTCAGCCCTGTTGTCGAGGAGCAGAGGGCAGAGCGGTGCCCAGCCAAGCCTGGCCGCGGGCGTCCTGCCTCAGCCGCTGGCCAGAAACCTAACAGTGAGGCAGGGTTACCCTGGCAGGGACAGCTCCGGGGTAACCCCTCCTCGCTCTCGCCGGAAAATTCCCTCCCAAGCCCTGAAGGTTACGGGTTTGTTCAGGCTCAGAAGCTTGAGGACCGTAGATCCCTGTCAACCCCGTGTTTGCTTTGCGCTACTTGCTGTTGTAGCTCCGCAGATTCTACTTACTCAATAAATATTTGATCCCCTCTGGTGCCGTGCTGAGCTCCTGGCTTCGGAGAGCCTTTGTGGCAAGCAGTTTCACAGTTAGTTATGTGCTAGCCTAAAAATAAAGGTGGGGGTAGAGGAGAAGAAAGTATTTCCTTCCTTCAGTTTCTGAGGCTGCCACCTTCCAGATTCCTACCATTTCCTCTTTTCTACGTACTGCAAGCACGAGAGAGGGAAAGGATGTATGGTCCTGCTCTCAATCATCCCTGATTTTGTTGTTTACTGCCAAAGGCTGGAAACATTCAGCTTCAGTTGTACTTTTTAATGAATTTGGGAAGAGAAAGTAAATATGAACTTTTTACATATGTGCATTTTTACATATGGATGAGTTCATCTCGTCTACTGTACACTGGAAGAATGCCAGGAGAAATTAGCCTAATATGATATTTCAGTCAATATTTAAAAGATGTTTTGGCTTACTATTTTTTTTATTATTTTTTTTTCATCACCAGAACATTTGAGAAGCCCTCGTCCATCGGTGTTTTCTTGTTTAAGGCTGAGCAATTCTTCACATTTTATTCAAAGCAAAGCAAACAAACAAACAAACAAACCCCCCCACTTCTCATAATTTTCACTGGGTCTTTGAATCTTCGCAAGACGTGATTCCATTGGTTAAAACATCTCCAACCTCATGTACCCGCACATCCACATGGGCTTGAATAACTCATTATTTACTTACACACATTTATTACTGAGGCATTGTCAGTAATTCTTGGGTTTGTCTATTTGCTCTCATTTATTGTTACATGGAAATGGAAGCTGACTGCAGCAGTGTTCATTGGTGCATATCTAACCTTTCTGATATTAACTCCAGCTTTTTCTCTGGATTACATTTCCAGCACTTTTTTTTTTAACTTTTTTTTTTTTTCCTGCATGTCTTTCCCTGTTGTGTCCTAGATTTTGAAGAGCAAGTGTCAAAAAACTAGCTTCCCTTCGTACCGGGTACTGAAATCCACTCCAGGTGACAGAATGAGCTTTCTAAGAAGCGATCAAGGTGAACCGTAGCTGTCTGGGAATCCGACTGCCTCATTAGCAAACCAAATTCTGATGGTTACAGGTAAATCCCCTTGGTGGGATGAGGTTTTGGTTTATGCTGATTTGGGGCTAAGCAAATGAACCGCATAGGCAAATCCAAAGCATTATAAAAATAGGCAGTACTTTGAAAAAGTTTAAGATCTGAATCTTCAGGGTCCAAAATTGGAAGTTATGTGTGAATGAGGTAAAGGATTGCGGGAGGAGAGGTATCGCAGTATAGAGAGCAGAGGAACGATTCATGTATTGCCCAAACCGCTGGGTAAGTCAGAGGTTTTGTCTGGCTGGCTTCACCCAGCATTTTGTTCTGTGCTGAACAAAAGATGACAGAGTTTACATTTAATAAGTTTGCCCAAGTTAGTCATTTGAATAAGTATTGACCGTCCGTGGACACATACTCCCTAGGGAGCACAGCAGCACACAAGGCAGAAAAGGCAGCTCTCCATCCACTTTGCGTACGTCGTGCAGAAAACTTGAGGCACAAATTTCCTCCAGCACAGGGAAGTCTCTCTGCAGATTGCTCGGTCGTCTGTCCCAGTCTGCTGCTTCGCACTGGAAGCGATGTGGCAGCAGGAAGACAAACCTCCCAGGATGGATGCAGTGACGCTGTGCCCGCACCGCCGTCTCTCTTTTCAGAGGCAGACACACAGCGAGCACTCAGCAAGAAGCTGGTGGCTGGCGGCAAGCGGGGCTCTGAGGGCAAGGATCCTGAGAGAAGGATGTGAAAACAGGAGAGGGGTTGGGAGGAAGAGAATTTGCAGACAGATGAAATGGCTCGGTAATGCTAGAGGGAATAATGGAGCGACAGCTGTTCTGATTTCCTCCCCCTTCATATATAAATGAATCAAAACCAGAGCTGTTTTGAGTTGGAGCAGATGATGATTCTTTGAAGTGCACTGGGTCTGCTGTTGTTGTTCCAGCTCTCATCTTTTTCTTTCTCTCTCTCTGCATTTTGCCTTGCCAGTTTAGTGCAAGGGAATTTGCAGTTGTGCTTCTGAGCCAAGATAATGCTTTTGTTTGGGAGTCAGAGCTTTCACTTCACGGCTGGGTGTTGTTCATGAAGAGCCAGCCCTTGGCGTCCTGTGGATTATGTGAAGTGACAAAACGCGTTGCTGGACAGAGGAATCGAGATGAAGGGCTCAAAAACATGAGGAGAGGAGTCGGAAATCTGGTAGGAAGGGGGCCTCACTCAGCAGCTTGGCAGGTGCTCCCCATGTCTGCTGGATGCAGTGAAAAAGCCGGTCACACGTTCAAGCCCCTGTAGGGCTTCATCTTGTTCCCTTTGTTGCAGTGAGGAAATTGTATAACACAGACAGGATTTTCAACTTGGGGTGTGTGTGAAAGCTCAGATTTTTCTTCGAATTCAAATGTCATAAAAGTTCAAGAGGTTCCCAGTGCTCTGGATCCTCATTACTTAGTATGCACAAACAAGTTCTCAGGTGGTGAGGATTCACGGCGGCAGCAGGAAGGAGAGACTGGAGAATGCAAATAAAGACGTGCCCACCTTGTGATACTTGGAGGTGACGGAAGGAACACGTCCAAAAGAGAACTGGATCCTAAAATCACAGTGTCAAAAAGAGGCTGTGGTGAGCTTTTGTTTCTCTAAAGTGATGGACTGTACAAAACTCCAGGCAGGTTTCTTTGTTTGGTTTGTTTTTGTTGGGTGTTTCTCTGTTTGTGTGTGTTGGTTTTGTTGTTGTTGTTGGGTGTTGTTTTTTTTTTCTTTCATACTCTGTTGCAGATGTCTGTTTTTGCTCTGTGTTTTTATTTATTTATAGGCATCTATATGGCACTCATCGTCGTAGTATCTGGGCAAATCTTCTTTCCTTTCTTGTATCAAGTAATTAAATCTATACAAAATACATATGTTCTTGGCAGAGAAAAAAAAAAAAAAAGTTAAGCTCTCCTTTTGGAAGGGCTTTGTGCCCTGCAATTAAACACTGTTTTTGCAATGCTGTATCTTTCCACATACACATGAGCAGGGAAAAATACGATCAAATGCGATCTTGGTGGGGCTGTGTCCCCCCACACACACACTACCCTGCTGCATGGGGCCATGGCAGGCGCTTTGGGGATGGTTGGATTTGACACCTGGTGGTGTCCACGAGTGAGAGCCCTGTCCCCTCGAGGCTGCCCCTGTCCAGCAGAGAAGCCCACCCTCAGGGCTGATGGGCAGCGAGCCGCTGGTGTGCCTCCTGGGTAGCGATTTGGAGGAAGTCCTATGGCACAGTGAGCGCGTAGCATGCTCACGTTGGAGGAAGTGGACCCATCCCTTTCCTTTTCAAGAGTGGTTTGCTGCCCGCATTTCGGAAAGAAGTGGCCACAGCTCTGCTCTGATGTGTGGAGGTAGCCTGATAAAGAGCCCTGGGTTTCCAGAGGCAGAGCAATTGGCCACCCTCATAACTGCACATACTGCACATACCTCACAGCATCTCCAGTCCCGAAGACATCCAAAACCATTAGTCACCCGTGAAAACCTTCAGCTGTGTTTGTGTTCCTCCTCGCGTTCTGTTTTTGGCAGGCATGTGTGTAACCCAGGGTTTGTTCATCACGCCTCAGGGACTGCTCACATGTTTTATTACCTGGCTGAATCAGGCCCTACAGAGACACAGCTGCCCCTGGTTCCTACGGGACACGTGAGCAGAGTTTGGCCCATCTGAAGCTTCAGCAACAAACAAGAAAGAGTTATTGCCTTTCTCCTAGGTGGGAAAACCCATATGCTGATTTTTGGGAGTGAATAACCGCAGTACTAATTGAATGCTGAGAATAATCGTTTTTCCAGATGTTTGGGCTGTTGAGTTGTGTGTGGGTTTTTGTTTGTTGGTTGGGTTTGTGTTTTTTTTGTTGTTGTTGTTGTTTGTGTGTGTGTGTTTCTGTGGTAGTTTTTGTTGTGTTTTTTTTTTTTCTTTTAATGCTAATATTTTTTATAAGGAAAAGAATGTGAAGACTTGCTGCTAGAACATGAAAGAAGGCATTAACATGCGGTACCACTTGCTGGTACTTGGAGGCTGGATGAAAGCCTTTTAGCAAGCATTAACAGATCAGACTGCACTTTGCATTCACATCTGTCTGGCTTAGCAATATTGAGATATTCCAGAAGTGGGCTGTCGAGTAGGTGCAAGCTTCACCCCCAAAAGTCTCTTTCTGCTGACAGAGTAAGGCAACACAGCCGCCAGCTGGTGGGGCCCGTGATTAATTGCTGTGCAGTGCCCCCGTGAGGGCTGCTGGCTGCCGGTCTCTTCCTTACACTGAAATAATAATAACAATAATATAAAAATAAAAAATAATTAAAAAAAAAAAAAGGAAACGCCTGAGGACAATGAGGCAGCACCTTAAAGTCAGCATTTGAGCTAACGTTGGCCCTGGGGAGCTCTGAGCTCGTGTTCTGCACCACCAGCAGGGCCAAACAGCAGCTCTCAAGCACTAGCAGTTGCAAGGGTTGCAAGGTGCAGCCGGTGCTGGAGACGTTCTTGAGCAATCCCATGCAGATCAACATAGCGCAACACAGCTGCCCCTTCCGGATTTAGAAAATTGGGAAAGAAGCTCAATACAAGAACACTATGCATGCATAAAACGATGCCACACCGTAACTCTTAGCTGTATGCTTCACCGACATGCCAGGTGGGAAATTCTGCAGTGGTGTACATCATGTTGCAGGACCCTCCATCTCTTTGTATTTAGTGGTGTTTTTTTTTTGTTGTTTGTTTGTTTGCATCTTATCTAGCCATCACTTGGAGGAAGAAATAAAAGCTGTATCTTCATCTTAGCCCTCCAAAACTGACTAAAACAAAGTGACAGGCTTGTAGTGACTCAAAGATACCTGGTGTGTATGTCCAAGGAGAGGAAGTGTGCAGTAAGTGAAAAACAGGTTGAGGCACTAATGTGGGACTGCAGAGACCTGGTGTCAGTTCCCAGCTCTGCCACAGACTCCCAGTGTGACCTTAGGCAAGCTATTTCCCTCCCAAAACACTTTCATAGTCAGAGAAGGCAAAATTCAACTTCATGTGAGTTTTGCCTTTGACTTCATGGAGCCAGATCCCACCCACGCATGTCAGCTTAAAAATTAAATGCAGGCTTAAGCACCTTGCTGAAGTGCTGCCAGAATTTCCCTGTGTTTCAGTTTCCTACATCTAGCAGAGGAACAAAGATCACTTCCCTATTCCCACTCACTTTGCATGTTTAGACTGAAGCCTGCTTGGCGTAGGACTGAGTGTAATGGCTGGGACCACGCTTATGCCTTTGCCCGTTTCCCTGGCAGACTGCAGCTCGAGAGAGATTCAGCTGTGTCAAGGCCTCGTGTTTGGCTAAGAGTGGAAGCTGTTGCATGTTGCTGGCCTCTTTGCACTGAGAGGGGCTTCCCCTGCTGCTGGCAGGTACCTGGGAGTTAATCTTGTGCTGATAGAGATTAAACAGGTGTCTCTGCTTGGACAAATCATGACATTTCCAGTGAGGGGCTCCACTACGTGCAATGCCTCTTGGCTTTTTCGCTGAGCGCCTGCTGTGACAGCAGACAGCTAAGTTTATATAACTGGCTCCTTCGAGAGTGCCACCGAACAGGATATTCCTGTTGGCAAAGAGCTGCCTATTTGCTTAAACCAACAGTTGTAGGCTCCTGCAGCCCTTGACAGGTACAAACAAGGAACCACACCGATAGCTGAGGGGAGGAGGGATTACTACGCTTAACAAGAAGTAGACTTTGGCATTTACATGCATATCACGGATACATCCTACAAGGTAAACAAATACAGCATAAAAGCAAATTTGGCTATTCAAATGACCTGATTGTTCCTATGATGATGATCTCTCCTGGCATGTATTTAGTAACGCGCTAATTGACTTTTCATGCATCAGGAAGAAAACTTTTCGCTATCTGTTTCAGGACGGTTTCTGATGACACCATCTTTCAAGCTTTGCTTATTTATTTGTTTTGGAGAACTGCTTGAAAGGAAAACAGATCCTGGCCCCGGCTGACACTCGGGACTGCCATTGCAGGCGCTGATGTCCAGCAGGGCTGCATGGTGAGCAGTGCTGGCTGCAGCCATTCCTGCAGACCCTACACCTCCCCTTGCCCCGGCAGGGATGGGCACACATTGGAGCAGCCTCTGCTTGCAACCCAAATAGGCAAAGCAGTAGCCACTGCAAGCCTACATGGGGCAGGTTACTGAAGTCTGAGGTAGGCATACATGGCTCCCACCTGACAGTCACAGCCAACACCAAGCCCACGAGTATCACCGAGGCTCTGTGGGACTTGCAGCAACCTCCTCGCCCTCTGCTCTGGGTTTTTGATGCCAGCATGAAATGGGCTAAGCAGTCCGTCTAGTTCTCACAAAGAGGAAGTGGGAAAGTGCGGAGAGCGAGTTGGCTATTCAGCGCAGCAGCCCTTTGTGCTGGGGACATGCGTTAGAACAGCAAATGAGATTTTTTAGACATCTGGCTGATAAAATGGTTATTAATGATTTCCTAGTTATGAGAATGTATTTGTTCTGGTCATATGGCAACAGTCAGCGCTGAATCATAAGCAGCAAGATAAATACTTGTGGTAAAATAACCTTTGCCCACACATTGGAGCTAAGTGGGTAAAATGAATCCAATCGACTATTTCACTTTATCCTTACTGCGTTTGAAAAAATTCTGGGAACTCACACAGAATTTCCCCATATATAAATTTTCTAAGGTGGTTTGAGGTTTATCTGCATGGAGGCTTTCTCCATGAAGAGATGATCTGTGCAGATTTAAAAAGCACAGTATTCGTGGACTGTCACACCTTCACAGCTATCATGATGCCCAGATCTTCAGAAGCTGCCTGGAGATGGTCCTGGGCAGCCTGCTCGTGGTGTCCCTGCTTGGGCAGGGGCTGGACCAGGCGCCTCCAGAGGTCCCTGCCATCTGCAGCCATTCTGACACCACTTCTCTGCCAAATGTCTACCCAAGCTGTCCTGCCGAGGTGTACAACCTGAAATTTCATTAGCTGGTATCCATACACATACACTTTACCCCTAGTACAAACACACAAAAACATTTTGTACACAGCCATGCTCGCAAAGCATAGTGATGTGGTAATTTGCAGATGTTAAGAACAAGAAGAAATGCGTATCAGGGGTGCATTAACCGAAATCTGCCTTTTTTCTACTGTTTGTAGGGGTGGGCCACACTCAGTCGCAGGCCCAGGATGCTCCGATTAGTGTGCAGAAATTTCAGCCCTGTTTTTCATGACTTGTAGGGGAGATGGCGATAGATTTTAGAAAAAAAAATGAGGTCTTGCAGCCTCTGGAGGCTGAGACACAGCTTAATCCATCTCTACCCACAATTGTGGGCACTCCTTGGGGGCAGAAAGTCTGCAGGTGCCTGCTGAATTGAGCCCAGGTGGTGCCAGCACCTCATCAGTGCTGCGAGTCCCATCAAGGACCAAGTGGAGGCCCTGTGCTGCTGCTGCTGCTACCACACCACACAGGCTGGGAAATGCATTGAGCATCAGAAAAACTGCATTTAGAAAGAAATAGGGGTCGGAGAGGGAGATAATAAATGGTGAAAGGGTTCAAAAGTTTGTCAGTGGCCCCAAGGCCATCTCAAGTGAGCAGTCAGCAGCCCAGCTTTAAAAGATGCAGTACAGTAACGTTTTTGGAAGTGCAGCCCTGGCTGTGTAAATGGCAAGAACCATGCTTGGTCAGTAGGGTTATGATTTTGTTTGGGCTTGAAGGCATTACCATCATAAAAATAATCACTGAACATTTCAAAGCCTTTGAGAACATTTTGTTTTAATTTAACATTTTAATGCCAGGAATGGGTTAGGGTTTAGGTGTGGTGGTTTCACATATTTTTGGAACCTGTTTATCCATCTTTTATTCAGACTCCGAGAAGGCAGCTCAAAATACTTTCAGTGACTCCAGTGATGCTCTAATTTCTGCTTCTTTGTTTTCTGAATACGATTAAGCTAAATTCCTGTCTCCATCTCAAGCTGCTTCGTGGAGAGACACTTAGAGGCCAGCAGCACAATGCTTTGTTCTGTTTGGTTTGATTTCAGATCAGCGGCTGAGCTGGTGAGCAAAGAAATGACAAACTATTTTATATCTGGCATATCTTAGAAGTGCCCTAGCAACCTGTTTTCCAGCTAGAATATTTATTTGTCTTCTTCTATCTAATATGACAAGTGAATAATCATTAATAAAGTATCTCCTGTCCTCACAATGCCTGCTCTCCTTCACAAACTGGCATACTTTTAGGGGTGGGAAATTAGCAACAGCATCATTGTTCAGCTGGCAAATTATGCAGCTCTTTGCAAGAGCTGGGCCTTTAAAACACCTTCAGCCATGGTTGCCCCTTCTGAGGCAGCTTGAAAGACTCTCTCCCATTGGTCTCTCTCCCATTTGCCACATTGCCCCATTTGGGCTTGGGCATCCACAGGGCAAACCCCAAAATTGAGTGTGCAGAGCACCCCTTGGTGCTCTGGTTGGTGTGGACGCTTCTGGTTGCATCCACATGAGTTGGGAACCGAGGCAGGGGAGCCCTTGGGTCTGAGACTTTGTGCATAAAGCTGGCCTCTGCCCAGCAGCCGGAGCTCATTTCACATCAAAGGGGTCTCCTGCAGGGTGCCCACCAGCCCCCGAACACGGTGAGCACTGCGGAGGAGCGGGGACCCGCTGCCACCTCCGCCTCGCGCCTGCAGCCAGAGGGCGAGCACAGGTCTCTGTGGCTGGAGGGGCAGGTGGGGTTTCATCTTGACATCTGCTGCGAGGAAGTCTTGGGGCATATCTTTGTTTTGTTTTGTTGTTGTTGTTTGTGTGTGTGTGGTTTTGTTGGGGTTTTTGTTTGTTTTGCTTTGTGTTTTTTTTTCACCCCCTTTTTTGTAGTTGTTTTGTTGTTTGTTTGTTTAAGTGATGCAGGCCTGAAGAAGCGTTTTGCTTCACCTCGTCTGTTTTATTTCCACTATGTGTCAAACTGCAACTGAGCTCTTATTGCTTTTGAAGCTTCCAAATGTGAAACACCGTGTTTTGAAGGACTGGAGTAGGATGTTACAGTATTCAGATATTTGTTCTTTTCCTGCTCTGATTCTTCCTCCAAAACTAGCTGCAAGTGACACAAACCCATCTTTGTCACTGTCTCGGTGTTCACATCTCCGTCATCCTGTCTCTGACCAGCTGTTGCAGACCACTATGCACAGTGGGAGACTTGTTATTAAAGCACAGGGAGGAACTTCATTTATTGTGCAGCACAAGGGAAGTGTAAGGAAGACTCTATGCATATGAAAAGCACAATTTAGATCTGGAACACTCTTCCTCTATTAAGTTAATTTTCCACCAATATTAGCATAGAACATGAGTGTCCAGGTGTTCATCAATCACAGAGTCCAAGCTACTGCCCACATCACAGGTCTGGCCCTGCTTATGCCTTCATGACTAGTCATGGACACAAACCACCAAGCAGGTACTTAAGAGCTTTAGCTGTCCTCTGCCTCATTGTTTTACAGTAAGTTATCCCAGGTCAGCTGCTCCACGGGTCCTCTCTCATGCCATTCACACCACAAGCTGTTTTTTACAACATAAATTACCCCAGGTGTCACCGTGGATGTGTTTCAACAAAACGCTGCACATGGGGTATTACCAGCTCACAGAGGCTTTTCTCCTGTGTGAGGCAGTGTATGAACAAAACTGAGGTTCTCAGAAGCTGGTTTAAGTACTGCCCTGCTGTGAACCGGGATGTTTGATTCCCTACCTGCCCATAGGTTTGCCAGTAAAGACTCCTATTTTTATCTGTCTATTGCATCCAGTATGGTGAAGGGACAAGGTGGCTTGCAGAACTTGTAGCCACAGGCTGCCCTGTCTCAGCTGGTGGGATGCCACTGGGTCCAGGGACACTTGCTCAGACTGACCAAGCCCTTCCACTGGAGAGGAGACTATTCTGAACAAAGCCTGGCACCCGCAAATGCAGAACAAAATGTAATGCTCTTCCAATTCCCTCCACAAAGTACGGTGTTCTTGTCCCCACATGAGTCACCATAATGAGAACAGACAGTGCAGATGGTCTTCAATACCTTCGTGCTGCATCTTTGTTCTTCAAAGTTTCCCCTCCCTGGCACATGGGCAGGCCCAAGCAGAAGGGATCTCCTTTTCCACACCACTCCTCAGAGCAACAAATCGAGGCACTGGCCACAGTGCCCTGTGCATCTTTGTGTCCTTACCTCGCTTTGCTCTAAAAAGGGATAAACTGGTTAGTAACCTGGGAGAGGAAATCCTCGGCACTGCACGCGACCAGGACAGTTTGCAGCTCACAGGGACAGTGCTGACAAACTTCTGCAAGGACTTCCCTCCGTTGGTTTTCTTCCCTCCCACCTGCTCGGCTCTTCCTCCTCCCTACAGCATATGTGTATTTGACGTTTTCATTTGCAGTCAGCGTTTGGAGAAGAGAACACTACCACCTTCAGAGAGTTGGTGGTAGAGCATGTGGAATTGCACACAAGCTGTTTCCATGCCTGACTGCAGGAGATGAAATCAAAACACCCAGGGCGGCCACTAATTCTTCTCCCTCTGAGACAGCAAGCTCCATGCCAACAGTGACAGATCCCTCCTGTTATTTCTATTTTTCTGTTCAAAGGCACTGCTAGGTATAATTTAGAGCTTTTTTTAAAAAATAATCATTTTTTCTTATTATTTGCTTGCTTTTAAATGCATGAATTTGGTTTGATGGGTCTGGCTTTTCTTGACTGAGCCTCCCACAGGATATTTAGAGCCAGTCATGAAACAAGCTTAATCTAAAATACTCCAGCAGCAGTCTCAGCTCCGCGAAATCAATTTTCGCTTTGCAGAACTCAGCCTTCAACATGAGCATCAGTGTGCTATCCCGATATTTATTACTTGTTTACAATGGCAGAATCCTGCCTGCATGGCGGTGTTTTGCACCAGGAGGAACTGGTCCATTATAATACTAAGAAAGGCACTCAGACCCTGTTAGGGATCATTCTGAATGCTGTTTGTTAGAGTCAATGCTATAAAGAAAGAGAGGGAAGCATAGATAACGTTATGTCCCCTTGGATGCTGGGAACCATGAGTCGTGCAGCATCTCACGGGCCTCCTCAGACCCATGTCCGGCATGCTGTGCAGATCCAGTCCATGCAAGGGCTATCCCGTTTTGGTCATTTGAGCTATTACATGACTTTTCTCACAGGAAAACAACTCTATTCATCATCACTACTACCCAACAGAGAAGGATGTTCAAAGGAGAACTTCGTGCTGCACTTTCAGGCGAAGGCAAGGCCGCGCAGGAGGTGTGACAGGCGGTATTGCGTGCCAGCTGCCTGCAGGCTCCTCATTGCAGCCCGG
Source organism: Anser brachyrhynchus (assembly GCF_964034855.1). Classification (NCBI taxonomy): domain Eukaryota; kingdom Metazoa; phylum Chordata; class Aves; order Anseriformes; family Anatidae; genus Anser; species Anser brachyrhynchus. The sequence continues at coordinate 46,104,494 of NC_137697.1, forward strand.
TGGCTGAGGTTATCCTGTGGCCGAGGGACCTGTGCAGAGCAGCACAGCCCGAAAAGCAGGAGGGACATGCAGCCCAGAGCAGCAATTCTGGAAAAGCCTCAGCCACTGCCTATCGCAATTACAAGGGGGGATTAACGAGAAGAAAGCCTCAGAACTGTGTTTTCCCCTGCTGACTTGGCTGAAATATGGTTTCAGTGCAAAGAGAGATGCTAAGTTAGCATGCCTACTCTGTGGAGGCAGCCACACAGAGTTTTCAGTGAGGTATCTCACCTGCTGCCCAGGGAGCTTCCACTGCTTTGGAGGCAAAGTGTACCACAGACAGATTCAAAGCTCCGTGTGATAATTGTTTGATAGGATACCAGCATGTACAAGAGCAAAAGAATGGCTTGTGCACGCTGCAGCTGGCCTCAGCGCACCAGCCCCACAGAAACGTGGTTGTTCCTTGCCATTCCTGCTGGCAGAGGAGGGACATACTGTAAGCATCACTTGGCAAGCCAAAAGCATGTCGAGAACAGACCCGTTGAGCTCATGCATAATATGCCCCAGAGCAGAGGTCTTGACCCAAATTATTGCATCATACCTAGTGCAAAGGTTTCTGCTGGAAAACCTCGGGATGGCTGTCCATCAGAGCAGGTCGGCGTCGGCCCTGTGGAGCAGCTCCAGCACATTGCAGAACTGCACGCCAGGAGGGGCGGCCCATTTCGGATGCCTCTGTGTGCAGCCTTGGACATGCCTGAGGCGGCAGGCTCGCCAGAGCCCTGGCACGGCTCACAAATGCATTTGGCACAGAGCTTGCCAGGAGGAGCCGCTGAGTGTAAACATCCTGGAAACCTCGCCTCCTCTGGAAAATCCTTCCGTGACGTGTGAAACGTCCTCCTGGCCAGCCACAGTCGGAGAGCAGCGGGTGGCACAGATCGGCTTTTCACACTTGCTTCTCACGAGATGCTTCAAAAAGATCAAGCAGTCAGACTTCCCAAATGCCATGCTGCTTGAATTGCTAGCTTTTGCATTTCATTGCAAAGAGTAAATTCCCACCAACCTGGAGATTATTTTAATGTGTGGAAAGAGGGCTTCAGTTTCCCAGCTTTTGGGCAAGACAGCTTGATACTTCTCAGTATTGGCAGGACTAGATGTGGTATGGATCCAACACCATACCAATCCAGTGGAGACGGTAAGAATCCATTGCCTTCCAGCATCCCATCCCTGCTTGTACTAGCAAGGGAAGAAACAACTGCACAGCAGCAATTTATCCTGGTCATTTCTCCCAGAAGGGTAAGCTGGGTGTTCTTATTGTTTTGTCTCAGATGATAAGAAGAGTTACTCCTTACAAGATCTGAAAATACCGTTACAGATTCCTGTTCCCAACAGAGTCTCTGCTTTTATGCAGTTATCTATGTACACCAGCTGAAGTAGAACCCAAACACAAAAGCTGCCTCCTGCCCACTCTTAAAACGACCCAACCTCTTTATACTTCTCTCTAGGAGATGTGCAGGACACACCAGAGTTGAAAAAGAAATTTTCCTCCGTATACCCCTGCCAAACTGGAAACAAAGCATCAGTGTGTAAGCCCTGGGTAGAATATTTGCTTTTGTGTTGCCACATTGATGAGAAGGTTTGTGCTGCACACTGTGAGCAACACGCTTTAAATGCACATTACAAACCTATGTTTACACGCAAACCCTTCCCTCCTATCAGTAGTAAGGAGTGCTGAGGCTGCGGCACACGCTGATGAGAGCAAGCAGACATACGCTTCATAAGGCACCCGCTACAGCACATGTCTGAGGCAGCAACAAATCTGGCACTTAGAGGAACCCAAACAGCCACCAGACAAACAAGCCATCGCCTGCTGAAGAGCCTCCTGCAACACCTCTCTGCTGCATATCGCAGGCAGTGATGTGGCTCAGAACCCCAAGTAAATGACTAGGAATTTACCCTGCTTCCGCTGCACTGTGTGCAGGAGGAGCACATTTCTTGTGCTTGCCCTGGGGTCTCCCATGTCAGGTCACTCGCCCGCCCCCTGCTTGGCAGTGTTTCCAGTGTCCCATGCATCGTGTGGGCTGCTGGGCCAGAGGGATGGCTGCTGGCATGGCAATAAATAGCACTCCACAGGGAGATGTGGTGGTTTTCCTGTCTGAATTGGGATGTACCGTTGAAAACTAACTAGGGGCCACGAAGGACCCACTCCACATTGCAGCATGGCTCTTCCTTGAGCGTGAAAGCCCAGTCCTCCAACAAACCTGGGCTGTGTTGTGTGTTGTTTAACAGCAGGGGGGCCAAATGCGTATGCCCAAAGGGCACCGGCGGCATGAGGTGCATACCCCAAGACAAGCAACTGTATTACCTGTGGCCAGCAGGTGAGCATGCTCAGCTGCAGCCTGGTGTATCAAGACTGGGTTACGTCCCATAAAGTCTGAACATAAAAACACGCTTCTCTGTGTCATGTCCGTTGCCATTGTAATTAACACATTGCCAAGTGGCCTCAGACATACATTCCCCTGGGCTTAGCACTGAAGGGAGATTCGAAGAACTTACAGTATAAATAGAAAAGACAAAGGGTGGGACATGAAGTAGGTTACTGAGGATGCCTGGCAGCTTAGTGGTGGGGCTGGGAGCAGACCCAGCCCTGTTGTCATCCTCTTGGCTAGGGGGGTCAGCAGCACTGTGAGGAGAGCAGAGACCTCAGCCGCTGCCCCCCAGCTCAGTGTTCAGCACGACGCTCATACTGCCATCCCTGTCCCAAAGCTGCTGTCCACCCCGAATGCAGTACAGCTACGTGAGACAAGGATGGACTTGGGATGACAGGAAAGACGGGACCCACTGCTCTAAGTCATGCTGAATTTGCTCCATGAAAAAAAAATAAATAAATAAATAAAAAACTTTGTCAGAGAAACACTTCCCAATGGCTGTGGTGAATGTCTTCTGCTGTTTGCTTTCTACCTGCCTCATGAGCGCTCAGTGTTCAACATTTCAGATTTAAACTTGATCTCCACTGTCCGCATCCTGAAATTTGATTCAACCAAGGTCTGCGTTTGGCGGTGAAACTGAACACCTCCCAGATGGGTCCTTTTTAGTAGGTGTATGAATGTGTTTCAGGGTGGTATTTATCATATGGAAAAAACAATGCAAAACAAAACAAAAACGATCCACTGTCTCATCATACTTATTTGAAATTTGTACCTAAGATCTATAAATGAAAAAAATATGGCATATGACCATGTGAGCTTGGGCTGCTAGTGCTGTTCTCACGGAAGAGCTGGCAGATGGCTGCTAAAACAGCATGATCAGCAAAGCTAATATATATCGAGTGTGTTGATACAGATAAACACAGGCAGATTAAGCAGTGCGCAGAGCCCTGGTGACTTGCTATTCTTTGTCAGTTTTGTTATTATTCATATGCTGATTGATTCCCCACACATATCATCTCTGCTTCAGGAAGCCTGGGCAGACACACTATACTGAAATGGCATTCACCATTTCAAGTCTTCACAGGGGTAGCACACCATTCTTCACTTCTGATCCATTCTATAAAAAGCAGGTGGAAGAGGAGAAGGACCTGTTTCCTAATTGCTTTTTTTAAACAGCCATTTTTATTCGTATAGGATCAGCTCCTGGGTTTCCCAGGCTTGGGTTGCCTGCACCCCAGCTTGGAGATGGAGGCAAATCTCCCTGTAGAGGGAGCTTAAAGCGAGCGCAGCACCAGGCTTATCTCCTCTGTCCTCCTCAGATGTCGAGTTCACTGCCCCAGGCCCCAAGGAAAGTTGCCTGACCAGCAGGGCTGATAACTCGTTATTCCTCTTCTTGCTCAGCAGAGGTTTGTCATCAGATTTATATCTTGTTTGCCTTCAAACATGTCTCTCTCAGTGGCTTTGGAGAGCTGTTGTGGCCTAGTGCAAAGCTGCTGTAAAGCCGTCAGCCCTTGACACAGCCACAGAGTTCCTCTCTCTGAAGGTGGCGGAATGAGCTTTTTCATGTGATCATGCTATAGAAGAGAAAATGGCCCAAAATTATCTTTCTAAGACTTATAATTACATTTCATCACAATATATACTCTTACATCACAACTATCACAATCTTCACAAAGTTCACTTACACCATAAAAATAATTCCCCACAGCAAAATAAACATAACATCATCAAAACACTGGCTAAGTGGGCAATTTACACAAACTCCACTGGAAGATGTGTCACGGTGTTTAGGATTTGCGTAGGGTGCAGAGAGTGGGGTCACGCTCACCTGAAGAAGACCAAACCACATATTTTGTGTTGCATGAAAATAATTTAAAGCAAAGGAAACAAAACACTTCAGGGTTGCTGCGACTGCTGTGTTGGCAAGGTATAGCATTTTGTGTCACATTTTTGGAAACATAGAGCAAAAGATGGCAAGATTGTCCCAGCAGTCCTGTGTTTAGAGGCAAAAACACTGTAACCAGTTCTACAGACAGTAAACTGAGGCAGAGAAAAGCACTAATTGCATAGCAAGACAGTGATTGGAAAAACAACTCAGGACACAATACATCAAGCCAAGTCTGCGCGTCATTCCCCATGTGTTTTCTTCCATTGTGATGAACGTCATCTGCTTTTAAAAAAAAAAAAAAAAAAAGGCATATGTTGCTACATGGAGACCTCTCTGAAACCCAGCTTTGTTCATTTAGAGACTTTGGATACTGCTGAACTACAGTACAATGCAGGAATACTCAAACATTTTAAAAAGAAAGGCACGTCACATCCTACAGTGTTTAAGAATCTAACAGAGAAAGGCTTAAGAGGAACTAAGATCTGAAAACTGGAAGTAGATATATTCAAACCAGGAATGAGGGCCACCCATTTAACAGGAGGGGTGGCTGAGCACTGCAAGCAACAGTGGAGGGAAAGCACAGTCACTGCCCTCGCATTATGGCAGGCTAGAAAGATGTGTACAAGTGAAAAACTAGTCATTGATCTCAACATATAGGCACCTGCATGAAATTCAATAGCTGGTGATAAAGATCAGGGCCAGAAGACCTACTGGTTTTCTGTTTCAAATTCAAAGAAAAAAAAAAATATCTCTCTTCAAAGAATATCCTCTTTTTCTGTTTACCTTTCACCTGGATCCCAAATCTATGTCCTACTTTTTTGAAAAGCAAGCAGGTATGCCTCCAGAGGGTCCGGGAGTGGTGTGCAGGGTGTCTCTGGTTGAAGCCATGCAAGACACTTTTTCCTCAGGGCAGGCTGAGGATGAGCTGGGCCCTAGGAAGAGGTGAGGTCCATTCCCACCAGAAATATATCACTGTCACAACAGAATTTCTGAGTTTTATTTCCCTAGTGGACAGTGTAAGTGCCAGACAACAGTAAATATCTCAGAAGAAGGTACACAGTCTCCACAGCAGCCCTCTAGGAAGCCTCAAGTGAAGCGGATAAGTGTTCGGGCTTATCCCCAGAGCTGCAGAGGCTGCTTGCAGCAGCTTAGGCTAGCACAAAAGAATCATATAGCAGGAAGGTAGAAGGTCCCAACATGTTGGCTATCCTGTGACTTCATTGCTAAAGTGCACAATGAGAAGTTGTGCAACCGTGTGCTTCATCAAGCAAGTATATGAAGATTAACTGAAGTTGAATTGTTCATTGGCATTGAAACCACTGATTCATTTCACCATTCTTTTGCCTCTCACACATTTATGATGTATATGAATCATAGAAATCACTAATGGGACAATTGCTACTAGGCCCAAACTCTTGGATCATACTGCCAGGTAATACCAGCCATGTAAAGGCACTGCAGGATGCTGTGGCATTTTCTTTTTATTTCTTTTTGCCCCAGATAGGAATTTGTTTTTTTCTTTATCTGGTTTTGTTCTTTATCTGGCTTTGTTCTTTAGCTCTGTCAGCTCCTCAGTGTGAAAGCCCCTGGTCAACCTCCCAGAAAAGTATGTTTCCCAGGCAGGCACTGTCAGGTGAGTTGGCTTTTCTACAGCCTCCAAAGCCAAAATATCCAGCAAACCAAGCTGATACACAAAAGCAAATCAGAACAGAGAAAGCCAATGTTTTTGCTACTGCAGACTTGCCCAGAAGATTTGGAAACAATCATTTGCCAGCATCTTCCTCCTGTGACTGTTTAGATGATGTAAGAGAATAAGACAAGGTGTCCACAGAAAAAGCAATGTGCTGTGACTGCAGCCAGAAAATTGTTCTGTATCTTGTTGACACAGGAGCTCTGAAGACCTCTCTTTCACTTTGTGCTTCTTTATTGGAAAAGTGCACTAAGTAGTTGAATGCCACAAGCAGTGATTTCATGAGATGGTGGTCATTACAGACCCACGGGTAACAGGTTGTTGATCAGCTGTGAGATGCACCACCACCAAGTGAGGTGCTATTAATCGTAGGACCTCAGCTGAATTTGAGGCAAGAGTGGATGGTGGGGCTTTGCCTCTGCCACAGAGCTGCTAGAGGCATTGCAGGAGTAAGATAACAACTACCTTACAGAAAATACAGCCAAGGGTGTCCGGTGACTTGTGCAAATCAGTTGCCCAGGTCCCCCTGTAGCCCTGTGATTTCAGATTTGCAGGTCTGCACATCAGGGTCTGCCTTTGCTTGTGTAAGGTCATCCAGCATGAAAGACAGCAGGCTCAGGCCAGCTGCTTGAGTGAGTGGGTCAACAGCCTGAAAGACACAACCACTCTTCCTCCCCACAAGCTTCTTCCTCCACTGGTTTTAATATTCCTGTTATATTAAAGCCTGAACATAATTACAGGCTCCAAGAACCAGTGGTTTTATTCCACATCACCCCAGAAGATGTTATTACTGCAAGAACATTATTGGCTTCATCCTGGAAGGGCTGCTCCAGCACAAAAGAAAGATCGACTGATGTATGTATATTTTAAGCGACTCCTCATGCACATGGAGACCAGTGTGTTGTTCTGCCCACGAGCAGTGTTTTACTGACAGATACTTCACCTTTCAGCCCACTGAGGCTGTTTTGTAATGGTACCAGCTGTGCTGGCTTCCTTCTTGGCCCACGCTGGCCTTTCATTACTCACTGAAGGAAAAATGACAGAAGCATGTCCTAGGTTAGTCTAACACCTCAGCTGTGGAGCAAGGACTAGAGACTTTGTCCAACCTCCATTCTTGGAGGGGCTCAAAGCTGGACAAAGCCTAGGGAGCCCTGGTCTGAGCTCCCTGCCAAGTGGGAGGTTAGACTGGAGATTTCCTGATGTCCCTACCCTTTTGAAATGTTCTGGGATTTGTCAGGGACAAGTAAGACAACCATTGTGTCACCATTGACGACACAAGTCACAGCTCTGAATTTCTTCATCAGTGATACTTAAAGCACACAAGCTGTTATGGGGGTGGAGTGCCAGGATCTACGGGTTATATGATAGCACATAAAAATTATAAGGTAAAAATGCTGATTTATGCCACAATATGTAGAATAATGATATTTATTCAGGTGGTTGAGCAGACTGCCTGCCCACTTGGTAACTTCCCTAGCTGCTGTGCACGAGAAGCCTCCCTCTTGGGAAACACATTAAAAATGCCCATGAGTTTACACACAGGAAGTGGAGTCCCCTCAGACATGGTTTTAATGAGGTCAGCACTGGCCTTTTTGATAGCAAGAATGTACTGACAGGCATGTCCTGCTTTGAAATAAACAGGCTGACAGCACGCCATCAGTTTTGCATGATCTATATCCTGCCTCATAAAATCAAAGGCTGAAGCAAACCTGACTTTTGCGGAGAGAAGAAGCAATGTCCCTGGGGGAGAAATTAGCCTACCACTCACTGATGATCCAGCTAAATGCACAAGGTTACTGAAAGCACCTGGTTGTGGAGATGCTGAGGAGATGCGCAGGGCTGCCAGGAGATGAGTTGGGTGTCCTGGCACAGACTTGAGAAGAGGCTTCAAAGTCACCAAGTGTCAACTAATGCAATTTTCTCTAAGCCAGCATATCCACTTCCCCATATAGTTTTATTTCAAAACTCCTTCTGGCTCTGAATTAGATACCTTTTCTCTGTGTGACTGTATTTGGTCACCTTTGTGCTCTTGGGATCACATTTGGGTATGTGCTTGAGGAAGGTGGAGAGGGGAAGTAATGATAGTGTAACGGGCAGGAACTGAGATGGTAGACTCTAGGTCTGAGGACTAGGGCAAAGCTGCCTCACTGTGCTAAACCTGGGTTGCAGTAAGAAACTCCTCGGGAAGTAGCAGACATAATACCACTAACAAAAAAAACCCAAAACAAACAAACAAAAAAAAACCAGCTAAACACCAGATGCGGTATCAGGACTCAGGTCTCTTTTCCTTTGTTTCATTTTTTGGATATTCAAAGACAGGGTTGATTTGTATTTTTACAGCTAGCTTTGGCCAAATTCTTGCTTTCTATTACAAAGATACAGATTAAAGAAAGTTTAAGGGTCCTTACCAGCCAGTCAGCTGTGGACCAAAGGCCAGATTAAGGAGGCAGGCTGAGCTCCCCTTACCTCCACAAACATCCTCCTATCCTTTCCCTGTCCCCAGCTTCCTCCTGTTGCAAAACAACTCCCTTTTCACACCCCTTGTCCCTCAGCATAAGCAAACAGAAGCTGATTCACAACACCAGACATGTTGATTCACCAGCCAGTGGGATAGAGGTGGTTTCACCGGCCTTTCCATCTCCTTGTATGAAAAATCAGTTACGATATGGAGTTCACATGCTCTAGGGCTGTTCACTGTTGTGTCAACTGTGGTTAGCCAGTTAGAAGTTATTCAGGGGTGAGCCCTCAAAGACAGAAATGGTCAGAGAGGGATAGGCAGGGGGAATGCTTAATCCCTGATTTCCTTAGGAAACCAGTTTAAAAATAACTTTGCATCTAAATAAGCACTTTGGTTTTCCAAAGGGCTGAGCTCCTGGGAGATTTTGGCCCCAGGTGCTGTAAGACACTGATCTCTGCTGTCAGCCTGAAAGATGATACTGGAGGTCTTGGGGTATCACCACCTACCTTTGCCCTTAATTACATGTTTTACATCATCTATTCCTTGATATAGGGTCATTACAAGTAAAGGAAGTCTGCAGAAATTGTTCATTTACATTATGGAGACTTCTTCCTCTGTAGTTTGGCTAATTGGTGTGTGTCGTGTCTAGATACCACACAGGACTCCAGTGAATGTTCAGTAAGCATTAGGTATAAATTGCATTTCAACTTTTTTACCCCCACAGCAGAACAGGCAGGAGAATATTACAGCTGGAGGAAGCTACAAAATAAGGCATGGCAAAAGGCATCCAGCACGTGTGGCAGAGGGATCTGAAATCTGTTTGCCCTGTAAGTTTTACTCATGGCAACTTTGACAATACAAATTCTAATGCCTCTCGTCACCTTGTATGCACACATGCAGAGAGCCTTCTGAGATAGCCCACGGCCTGCAGTTACCCACATGCATGTGCCGTCTTTCCTACTGCAAAGAAATCACCTTGCCAGCCCCTTCAGCCATCCTCTGAGTACAGAAGAGTGCTTCTGAGCCACAGAACACTTTTCAGGTAATCCTGCTCACTCCATACGTGCAACATGTGCACAAGCATGCATGTGCATGCACTTGCACCAACTCCTTTCTTGCCGAGCCAACCATGGCACCATAAGACCTGTGACAGAGCTCACACGGTGCAGGCATGAGTGACTTCCAGCCACACAGCCTGCCAGGTGGTGGGACTGACAAGGGGATGTGCTCCTCCATTCCTCCCCGCTCCACTGTCCTTGGATTGAGGACATCTGCAGCAGAAAGGAGTGACTGGTGTAAGAATGTTTGTATTTGCAAGGAATGAGCAAATATTTTCTGATTGTGGGAGAACTTGAAAACAGCTGGCACAGAAAGCGCTGCCTCATTTCTGGTACATGAGCTTCAGACTAATGCCACTTTCAGGGAGCGAAATGAAACAGTTGCTCCTGGGATATACTGTCAGAGTCTAACTGACATAATTAATTCCAGTCAGCATGCCTTATGCAATAAGCATTTTATTTCGATGAGATTACTGTGTTGACTTGACATACTTGAATTTTCCAAGGTGTCTTACCTTACAGTCTGTTGCAAGATTTTGCATTATGGATGTTTAAGAGAATAGATATGGTAGGAATAAACACCCTCTCCACTGACAGGTCTTCAAGTTCTGCGGCGGCTAATGAGCTCATGAGAACTGTGTGGGCCTGTTTTAGCAACACCCCCAGATGTGATCCTTGCTGCAATATTATTTCATATTACTACTCTCTATTTAGACAACAATGCCAAATCTTCACTGGTGAAGTCAGTGGGTGACTGGGGGGGCTGGAGGACAGTAACACCTAAGGAGGATGGATCATCCTTACAGAATGATCTGAAGCAATTGATTAATGGTCACAAGACGACAAAAACATATTTTTGTAGAGCTAATACCTAGGCGCTATCTTTGGGCACAGAGCGTAAGTCATACCAAGAGGTTAGGAGGATGTCCTGTGCCTTCTCACAGCTCACCCATGCCCATATCCATGATGAGGAGCTCAAAAGACAAAGATAGGCCAAAGAGGGCCCATGGGTAACAGGAGAGCTACAAAAAAAATGGTGTAGAGGGAGAACGGGAACCACTGTGACTGAGAAACAGCTCAGTCCAGATATTGACACATGGAGAAGACATCAGATGCTAGAGGACATCTCATGCTTGCCAAAAGGAGAGCTGTTGAAGTGGCTAGCGCTTGCAACTAGCAAATTCTTAAGATTTTGGCTACATATCTGCATGGTGCCAACTATAGTCATATAGATACTTGTTTATTTTACACTGAAATTCCAGAAAAACACCTACCTCCACCTTCCTTTTTATTTTTATTTTTTAACACATCTCCCATGTTTTAAGACAAGTTTATTGCTTGAATTCAGGTACAAGAAGCACAGAGGACATTGAAACCAACCACGATGTTAAAACCAACCATGACTTGATGCTGAGAAGAAACACATCCTCATCCTCATTACACTTTGAAAAGTCAGACAAAACAAAACAGACTGTCTATATAGGTCTGAAGAAACAAATTACTCCCGCGCAGCAGGTCAGGCTGGCATGGACACAGTGAGTGGGCTATTTGCCCTCTGCTATGTACTACGTAGATTTCCAGCTAGGATAATGTGGCAAAGTATCAGTAACAAAGTCCCCAGGACTTGATCTCCAGTGGTTGGCATAATTTAATCTCCTTAAAAGGGTAATAAATTTGTTCGGGCTAAAACTCTTGGCAGGAGAGCAGACAGCATTTTATTATAATGCTGATCAGTTTCCCTTGTTTCCAATTCTGCAGATCTTGTGGCAGAGCCTGAGTGACAGGACAGTTGGGTGGACCTGAGGTTTCAGAATGACCCTGAAGCCCTAAGAACTTACATTTTCAATAGTAATGAATGGTTTCAAGGAAGTTTTATACATAAGGCCTCAGATTTTCTAGAAGCAGGCCTGATACCTTCCTGAAGTTTATGCAAACAATATTCTAAATTCACTGTTCCTTCCTGATGACATGACATGATATCTTCTCTCTTGCAAACTTAATTCTGTATCATAAAAAAGGCTGTCCCCTTTCCCTTCATATGTTATAAACTGTTACAAATGACTATACATTAAAAACTGATTAATCTAGGATCTGCATTTTTGGAAGAAAAGCCTTCAGACTTACATAGGAAGTGCAAGCCTCCCAGAAACCTTTGTCCAGAAAACAGGTCTGATTCTTAGATTTTTGTGGTCAAAATAACTATTAAGTCATTCAGTCTGACCCCCTACATTGCAGTCTATTGGAAAGATGTCTCAGGCCACCTGGAAATGTTTTCCTGGTTCAGCTCTGGAACCCAAGCCACTCTCAGAAGAGGCTTCATTTTCTATTCAGTATTACATGGTTTTGTAATTATTTTGAGACCCTAGTGGCCATTGGGGAATAAGCACAGGATTGTTCATTCTTTTGAGGGTTATACTTCCTTCACACAACAAAATTAAAATAATAGCCTTCTGATTAAAATGCATTCACTCCAGACTCAGAAACACAATAATGTTGTTTGACTGCTAAAAAGGTGAAAGTGACCACAACCAACCTTAAACAATGATGGTAGTTCTTGCTTTTTAAATCTTCAATCTCTCTTCCCTAAATACAGCAGTAGTTTTTGGAGAAAAGTTTGGTCAGTGCCATACTCCAGAGATTATCTTAATGACCTCCTACCTTTCAGGTGAGGTTGTAAGGATATATTTCCATGAACTTTTCATGAGATCTTCCAGCAACAGTTTCATACAATGGCTGTTGGTAGCTGAACAGTCACAAGTTCACCTCAAAAAACACAACTCCTTCCTTCTCTCCGTAATCTTAATGACTCAGTTATGCTACAAAGTCCCCTGAACACATAATGGTGTAACATAGAATAAAATCTGCCCAAAGAGAAAGGGACACATTTTCTATTAAAACAGTGATGTTTTGAAAATGTGCAAGTGGGTATCTCCAAATGCTGTTCTGCTGCTTCTTGCATTCTTACCAACATGTGTTAGTCTCTCCTTCATGTGGTTGTGACACACTCAGGAAGTGTTTATGGGTTTATATATAATTATTATTATTATTATTAGACTTTCAACATTCAAAGACTTCAAAGGTTTTAGGTGAAATGCTATTTCTTCACATCTTGGGCCAAGTTTTAATGAGGGACTCCATTTTAGGAGGTACAACTAATTGCTAGCACCAGTGCTATGGCATGGATATCTGAACACCTCAGGGAAGCCATAAACCAGGCAAAATCCACTAGGTAAGCTGTGAGCAAGCTAAGGGATCAAGCTGTTTTTGTCAACAGGCAGTAGGATTTTGCAGATCTCTCATCTGTCACGTCCCTGTTTCTCCTACATCATTCCTATACGAAAGGAACAAGTCACAGGGCTGTTCTTTCCTTCTGAAAGCTTACTCACTTCATGGCCACTCTGTGAGGTTAGAGTCTTGCAAAAATTGGTCTATTTAGATTTTTCTTAAATCACAGAACCAGTCTCCTGAACTGAAAAAAAAAAAAAAAAGGCATACGATAACTAAGGAAAGGGAGAAGAGCACTCAAGCTCTTAAACTGGGTCACAGCCACCATCATATACTGCAGGAGGATGGCTTTTCCCTGCAGGGATCTTCTGAGCTGTTTTGCTGCCACGTTTTGCCTGAAGATCCACTGCACAGAGAAGCCCAAGGCCGACTGGTGTCCATATTTCAGAATAGGGATGATCCAACCATTCAGAAGCAGATATGCAGCTTGTGCCTCTTCAGCTTGCCTGCAATAAACTTTCCACATGACCCCTGTCAAACCATCTAATGCTGGGTCTTTTCAGGATACTTACGGGTTTAAAGGAACAGAAAAAAAAAAAAAAAAAAAAAAAAAAAAGTGGTGCTTTCTGGAATGTCTAAATACCTTTAAAAAATCACACTGCACTGTCCTTCACATCTTGAAAATCTGGTCTTTCATCATTGTCACTCATCCTCAGCCAAAGATGAGGATATGCAGAACAATGGAGACACTAGTGCTTCCCAGCCTTGTCACACAGGAGAGAATAGGTGTACCAGAACAAGAAGGAGCAATCTACTACAGACTGAAGTGCTCAGACACGATGAGAACAAAGGCCAGGACAAGAACAACAAAAATGGGCCTGGAACAACCCGTTTCTAGGAAGGAAAGATGAAAGTCTCACTCTCAGATTGCCATTAAAGTGGAAAGACTCTCACTGACTTTAATGGAAGCTGGATGAAGGATTTGTTTGCATTTACCTCTGTAAAGCAACAAAGGCATGGATGTGAGCCTGCAGATATGCTTGGGAATTGTCAGAATCAGACATAAGGGGGTCTACTGCTGACCGAGGGGACAAGGAAATCAGGATTTCTCATCTGGATAAGAAGCAGAAATCTACACCTGCAACAGAGCATACAAAATTACTAGAAACCTTCTGTAGGAAGTAATGGAAGCAACATCCGTCTCACAACTTTGGTGGAAAACTAATGCTTTTGACCCAAGCAGAAATAATTAGCCCAAATTAACCACACTATAATGCTTGTTGGTTGGGTCACATGGACTTACTTTCAGAGCCAGATCTATAAACCAAGTCACTTGAGCTTTCGGAATATAAAACACACCAGTAAATATATTGGAAGAACAATGCTGCACCAGAAAAGAGAGTTAAACAGGTTTGGTTAGTTCTCAGCCCACAGGCCTAATTCAGCCCACAGGACAATTGTATTGACTTCTTCTCCTCCCTACACTCCCCACCAGCCCCATACAACCGGACTGGAGCATCGCGGTAAGAAAAGTAGCAGAGGCAGGGGAAAGGCAGATCCATATCAAGCTCACAGCAGTGATACAGGCTGCACCTTGCCAACGTGGCTGCGAGCCTGGCCACCTTCAGACACCTGCTCGGGAACAGCAATGCCCCCTGTGCATACAGAAGTTGGCTATCCCAGAATGGGATGAGTAATACATCCGTCATGGCTGTGACTGATGACTGGTCAGGCTGCATGTTCTAGCAGGAGTGTCACCAGCCAGAAGTTAATTTCAGCCTTTCATTAATACCCAGGAAGCAGCGCACAGCAAAAATAGTCTATTATGTGGAGAGTGAAAAATGAAAAGAAAAAAAAAAAGAAAAAAAAAAACTTTATTAGCAGGTAATGTGATTACACTAGGAATTTCCAGGGTATTTCCAGAGGACACTGGTCTGATTTTCAGGATAATGCACCAGAGGTTACACTAGGAGACACCAACCCAGAATATAATAAAAACACAACAATTCTTCATTTCATTTTTGCTCATGTGACTAACCCCTTTGAAGTCTAAGGATCTAATTATGTGTGCACGTAAGAATCTGCAAGAGCAGGGCATTAATTGGCATGTTCTTAATATTATTTCATTTCTAAAACCAGTAATTACAAACGAAAAGCCTCATATTTAACAAGACCACCTGCCAATAAAATCACATTATTGTAGGAAGCGTCACTAGAACTCCATTTTCAAATCAACTACAATGTGTAGGCTTTTTTGTTGTTGCTGTTTTGTTTTAAAGCAGGTCTTTAATGTCCCATATTGATCTAAGCAGATTGTTTCCTCTATTGTTGCTTTTTCATATCTGTCAAAGTTGATGGTAGATCACTAAACTATCACTCAATGACACATTTCCAGCTGGGATGAAGGGATACGAATCCCTGGACCACTAAAACCGTGATAATTTACATCAGCAGACGCTTTGGCCCCTGCAATATCCTATGTTGCTCTATTGCGAAAAGAAAATTAATGAATGTGTTTGTCATCCCTCTGCACTTTAAACAGCATCTGATTCTTATTTATGCTCAGCCTTCCTTGCACCATTCTGGCTTTGCGAAGAGGCTTCCAAGAGAAGTGGGATTTCCAGAAGGGAACCTCACAGTCTTTGTTCCAGCTCCTCCTGGAAAAGATCAATGTCATCTGAAACTCACGCAGAAGCCAGCATGCCATTGTGAAGAATACTGGAAACGTTTGTAACAGACTGCTTTAATGGGGTGCTGACAAAAGCTGCAGAGGGGTTAATGGGAGATACGGAAAAGTTTTTTTTTAAAAAAAAGAATATAATGTAATTATGCAACACAGATCATTCCAAACTTTAGTGTGAAGTTCACTGCATTTTTTATCAGTCACTTAAAAATAATAAAGGGCTCTTAAAAAAAAAAAAAAAAAAAAAAAAGCCCTACTTGGAAGGGCAGTTAGTACAATTAGAGGAGATACTCATAAGCAAATGAGACAGAACAGCTCAATAATGACTATTCATCCAAAGATTTTGGATGGGCTTAGAATGCAGAAGAAACTTGCTAAAGTTTGCAAAATAGCACACGCAGAACTGATGGCGAAAGTTCACATGCCAGTGAGGACTGAGGATTCGTCTGTTGGGTTTAGCTGTTAGTCTTTGCTAAATTTCTGAAGAGAACCTTGCTTCCTAAAGAAATCACATCAATGAGATTGACACAGTCAGGTATGTTGTTCTCATGTCTACCCATTTGACCATCTCCAGTCCTTCCACAAACTCAATCAACAAATTTGTCTGGGGCAGATATTTGCAACCCTGAGGTGAAGCAGCCTAAGAAAGAAATATTCATAATGTTGTAGGAAAGCAGAGCTCAGTGCAAACTCATCCATATGTGGTTGGAAAACAAAAACAACACCCCCCCCAAAAAAAAAAATTAGACAAGAAAAAGAAAAGTTCTAAAAACTTCTCAATAGAGGGATAAAGGTTCTTTGAGTGCTTTATGTGTACCGAAATCCACAGTTCTACAGGTAACTTGGCTGTTTTATTCCTGGCACTCAAAGGTCCACTCTTTTACTTTTTTCCTATTGTTACTTGGATATTAGTTAAACCTACTTCCCCAGCTTGATATTTTTCTGCAGTATGTGTTGATCAGGTCTCCAAAGAGGGCTCAACTCCTCCAAGTACAATGTGGACGTTCGCAGGGCAGGCAGTCTCAAAACAAGCTGCAGTATGTTCTGAGAAGGATAATTACCAAATCCTTCCTCCTGAGAAGGATAATTATCGACCTACATCAGATCTAAAGCAGCCCAGCACTCAAATTCAGTACCGTCAGCTGGTTCGGAAGAGAGCAGAGATGATGCGGTTAACCTGGATCAGGAGCACAGATTAGGCTAGGTGTCAGTTGGCCTGTTCTTCACAATAGGTCCTGTCCTTTGCTCTAGTTACTAAAAACACTCACAAGGCTAATCTCCAATTACACCCTTTCTAAATCTTTTCTTTTTGTGAGTGATAAAACTCACTGTCACTAGCTTGAAGAGAAAAGAAATGACCCAGCTACCAAGAATATGGCATAAACTGCCCACTTCCAGGTAGGATTTTGACAGAAATTAGGTCTTTTCTGAAAACACTAAACTCCCACCAAAATCATGAGGAACGCTCAGCTGTCATTTGGGCACTGAAAGCCTTCCACTTCGTGTGAACTATAAAACCCAGACTTACATTCAAGCTGAGGTGTAATTAATTCAAGTGCCTGCCTTGCTTGAAACCTGCCACAGCAAGAACACCTCTGGATCAGCTAGTCTCTCACACAACGGAGATTTCCACAGTGGCTACAGGCAACTTGCAGGGACAGAAGGAGACCTCACACAGCTGGATCCATCTCTGCGCTACAATACATTATAGACTTACAACACAGCAGATGTGAACCACACTCATACTTTTGTTGAGGCACCACCAGCTTTTTCACACGGCAAGAACATGATGCACCAGATATGACGTGGGGGACACTTGGGGGCATTTTAGACAGGAGGGTGAGAAAAACCACCTTCCCTCATTATACCAGTTATACCTTCATCAACTCACCACCAACCCTTGATTTATTGTCAGTGTCTTTGCTTCAAAGGAGATCCCTAGCACTGAGTCCAGTTCAGTTGTTGGGTTTTTTTGTTTGTTTGTTTGTTTTTTTTTTTAATTTGCTAATATAATAAAACAGATGTAAAGAAAAAGGCACTACGCAGACAGGCCACTGCTTTATAGTGTATAGACGTCTGAAAAACAGACAAGACTACTTTGGTGCCCTCTTCTTGCCATTAGGGAGTAACCTAATGGTGTGAATTACTCCCACTGTGTCAGAATTGCATCTGGAGTCCTTTGCAGTACCAAGTACACTGCTCATACACAAACAGCAGTACCACTGTTTGTTTTTCCTAACAGAAAATCCCCTGCGGTATGATACTGTCTGGTCAGCAGATGGCTCTTTTGTTTGCTGAGTACTCATCTAGTATGTGGTTTGTTTCATTGAGTTACTGCCTTCTCCTTTGTCTGCTCGAGCTCAAACTTTAGGACGGAGCCCAGGCAGGAAGGCAGGCACCCAAAATGCAGACCAGTGGTAGCACTTCATTCAGGAAAATAGCAGAGTGGTCTTTCAGTTTGCATTTCTCTTTCCACAGCCACTGAGGAAAGTTCTGGTCATTGGTTTGTCAAATCATTTCTAGCACTCAGGAATGAGCTCAAATATATCGGCCTACGCTAGTTCACACTGTGTGCATTAGCAAGAGAGACAGGATTGAGAATTACTTGCATTCTACCACGCCTCCATTTTCTTGCAGCTAGAAAGATGCATAACTTAGGTCTGATACTGAGGGGATCTTTTGAAATGAGATAGTAGACACAGCTAAAGCACCCCATTTGGTGTTCTTTCCTGCCCTGACAAGCCAACGTAGGAATTTCTCTTCCCATCCTAAATCTGCTCTTAATTGTTCAGAGATTATCAGTCAACAAATCCTCTGAGAAGCTTCCATATGGACATTTTTTTCCATGTTGTCATTTTTCACTGAGAAAAATTATTGTCAGTGCTTTAGAGGCATGGAGACCAAAGCAGCTCAACCTTAAAGGATCAGGAGGCATTTTAGCAAGCATCTCTCAAGAAGGAAATGTATTACTCTGGTGGCTGAAAGGGAGCTTTGATCTTCTGACTCCTAAGGGTCTTGATAAATTCTTTTGCTGTTTTACACCTCAGAGACTGATAGACTGATTCAGGATAATGAGATCCTCTTTTTTATTTTATTTTAGACAGCTGGAATTTGCAAGTTTGAAAGCATAAAAACCTGAGGACAGGACATGACAGAAGTCACTGCACAAAGATCAGCAGCGAAATATTGGTATTATTTCTAAATTTTTAGTTCCTGCTATTGCAAGTACCACATATTTCCATCTCTTCCAACTTCCATCCAAATACATAGATTTTTGTCACAGAAAAGTAATTTTATTTAGAAGAATACACCTTCCCCCACCCCCAATCACTGTTACTAACTGTACTTAAAATATCCCACAAATTAAATGAACGGTAATCCATCACAGCAGTCCCACAGTCAGAGAACATCAAAGAACATGACATCTAGCTAGAAGTCAACCCAGGGCAGAAAACAGGAATCACAAGCACCGGCTTGTGTATCTGCTTTGTTCTACGCTCACCAAAACTTTCTAATAACCTCACACAGACACACTTCAACTTTCCAAGTGAAGCAGAAAATTTCCTGGAGTCTTCTGTGAAAGATGACCCTGATTTGTCTAGCACTTGTCATCTTGGCACATTGTTTTTAATGAAATCCCTGTTAGAGCCTAGCTGGATTCTTCTGTGTGTCTTCTCCTACCTTTATGCAGCTCACCCAGGGGACTTAACAGGTTTTTTCCCCCTGAGGGAAGCCTAGGAGATAGGTCACTCAAATTTGTATGGTATTTGTGATTTATTCTGTTGACTTCTTCCCAACCTAAACCCAGAGTGAAAGAAACTGCTGATCTGTAAATGGTGAGGGATTTTTAGTAAAATTTTCTTAAAATGACTTCTGTTTACAATTTTAGAAAATTCAGGTTCTCATTCCTCTCGATTATGTGTTTACCAGAACATAAGATTTTTGGGAGGGTGTTT
This sequence comes from Anser brachyrhynchus, assembly GCF_964034855.1. Classification (NCBI taxonomy): domain Eukaryota; kingdom Metazoa; phylum Chordata; class Aves; order Anseriformes; family Anatidae; genus Anser; species Anser brachyrhynchus. The sequence goes on from NC_137697.1 coordinate 46,123,857, forward strand.
GCCTTTCTTTGTTAAACTTCTACACTACAAATATATATTGACTAGCATTTTTTAAAAAGATTCATTATTATTTTATTTATTTATTTTAAAAACATAAGGAGTTGCCTTTAGCTGGAGGAGAAAAGATGGAAATGCAAGCCAATTGTGGAAAATGAAGAGATGGTCAGTTCCTTTCACATCAAGTAAAGGAGACTGAGCAATTTTACAGGAAACACTAATGAGATGCATAGGAAATTTATATTATATGCTATTCAAAATCCTTCTTTCACTTTGTGGTAGATGTCACATGTCTTTGGCTAAGAATTGCCACCTAACTTTTTACCTGATTCTGGTATTTTGTTTCCTCAGAAAGGAGGAAATTTCCTAAGAAGGAAATTTCAGCCTAATCTAACTTTCATCAGCATCACTGGTGATTTTTTTTAAAGAAATGACAGACATGTTTGCAAAATGTGAAGTGGCAAAGGACAGAGGTGGCAGACTACTCTAAAAAAAATGAAAATAAAGAAAAGGAAAGGATACAGAAATCGAGGATAAGCCTTCTCAGGGGTTATGCCCCCACAAAAAAAAAAAAACAAGGTTGCATGACAAAAGTACTTAAGCTACTGGATGAATCAGATTGGAAGGGGCTTCTGGAGGTCCTCAGCCTGACTCAGAACAGTATTAGCCATGGGGCCATACCTGCATGCTCAGGGCTTCAACCAACCTGTGCCTGAAAAGGTCCAAAGATGCAGAAAGTACAACCACCATGGACTCTCTGTTCCAATGTTTGATCCAAATGAATCTTGTCTTCAGCATATTAAGAATTGTAGAGTGGTTTGGGATGAAAGAGACCTTTAAATATCATTTATTTCTAACCCCCCTGCCCCAGGCAGGAGTATCTTCCACTAGATAAGATTGCTCAAAGCACCATCCAAACTAAGTTGCAACATTTCCAATGATGCAGCATCCACAACCTTTCTGGGCAACCTGTTCCAGTGCCTCACCACCCTTATAGTGAATTTCTTCCATATGTCCAGTCTAAATCTACCTTCTTTCAGTTTAAAACTCTTGCCCCTTGTCCTGTTGCTACGGGCCTGGGTAACAAGTGTTTTCTTGGTCTTAAAGCCTCCTTTAAGTATTGAAAGGTTGCAATAAGGTCTCCCTGGAGCCTTCTCTTCTCCAGGCTGAAGAAACCCAACCCTCTCCTCCCACAACCTAATGGCCACACTTTTTTTTTTACACAGCCCAGGATACTGCTGCCTTTCTGCACTGCAAGCACACACTGCCATCTCAAATTCAACACTTCATCCACCAGTATCCTTAAGTTCTGCTCTGCAAGGCTGCACAATTTGTTCTTGATGAAGCCATGAGGGATGTCCCTAATCACCTCCCTGGCTTCCCTATATCTATACACAACTTCCTGGAGGATCTGTTCCATGATCCCACCAGCAACTAAGATGAGCCTCTCTGGTTGGCGGTTCCCAAGCTCTTTCTTACTACTCTTTTAAAAATGGGTGTGATGTTTCCTTTTTCTCTGGTCACTTGGAACTTCACCCGGCTGTCATGACTTTTCAAGTATTTTGGAGAGTGTGTTAGCAACTGCATCCGCTCCTTCATTGTTCCAATTATATTCACATAAGCTAAGATAAAAATGTTCCTGAAACCTAGAAATGGTCCTGAGTGAACAGCAGCATCCATCTGTCAAACAAACTATGAAGTTGATATCACCCATATGAAAAACTGACTTAAATCCCATTGATTCTAGGTTCGCCAGTAGTGGTCAAAAGCCTTCCCACCTCACCTAAGGATTAAGATTGTAACTGCTATAGAATGTTATCCTTTAAGAAAAATAGTAAAAAGAACAAGATGAGAAACTGTTAAAAGCCTTCACAGACACTTGTGGGTAGCAAATAAATGCTGTGATTCCTAGACTCATTTCCAGAGCTGGATGTGCCATAGCTTGGTGACTCACTCATACCGTGTAACCTGCACAGCATCTGCAAACAGCCCCACAAGCTTTTTTATTTGTAAAAACCCCATCTCACCTCCTTTCTAACCATTATTTTTTATTTTTTTTACGACTGTAACAGCCCTTTACACTAGTCAAGCTACTCATATTTGCCGAACAGCCTGTACTGTGATCAAGCAGAGGTCCAAACTCTAGTATACTCTCACAGACAAACCCAAATCACCTCAATTCCTAGCAGTACATTCAAGCTCTCCAAACTGTTATTTGTCCTTAGATTTATATATTCAGATTTGCAGAAACAGACTCCATTAAGTAGCAGCACACATCCCAGCAGCCTGAGGTTACAATCAGTTTTTCTGATAAGTGATGCAACTTTGAGTAGAAATAAGAACTTAACCTCAACTCTGATACTTCAAGCTGCGTAATTCCTTATCTCCATAAAAACTCTTGCATAAACAATTGAGATAGAGGTTTCTTCAGGTATCTAGCCACCTCACTTGCATGCTTTCACAATCCCTCACCTTTACCTTCTCTTGCCCCAAATGCATAATCACCCTGTTCCTTACATCGGCACCATGAGCCAGCCATACAGGAATCCTGGACAGCTTTGTGCAGCCTCTGTCGACACATCTGGAGCTGCTAATTTAATTTGTCAGATGAACTGTACAATTTTCATTTTCTTAGTGTAGTTTACTACACAATTACAAACTATAATTGTTAATATGAAAACAAGCAACAATGTTGCTGGGGTCAGAGACGAAGGGAGAGCAACAAGCTAAGCAACCAGTACTTGAATCTGATTACAGTCACTTTATAACGATGATCTTTTTGGACTTCAGCAAAGCTTTTGACACGGTTTCCCATAGGATCCTACTGGACAAAATGTCCAGCATACAACTTAACAAAACCATCATATGATGGGTGAGCAATTGGCTGACGGGCATGGCTCAAAGGGTTGTGGTTAATGGGGCCACATCTGTCTGGTGGATGGTCACTAGTGGGGTCCCTCAAGGCTTCATTTGAGGGCCAGTCCTCTTCAATGTTTTTATAAATGATTTGGATGTAGGACTAAAAGATGTTTTGAGCAAATTTGCTGATGACACCAAACTTGGAGGAGTTGTGGACTCAGCTGAGGGTGGAAAGGCCTTGCAGAGAGATCTGGACAGATTGGAGAGCTGGGCAATCACCAACCACATGAAGTTTAACAAAAGCAAGTGCCGGGTCCTGCACCTGGGACAGGGCAACCCTGACTATACGTACAGACTGGGCGACGAGATGCTGGAGAGCGGCCCCGCAGAGAGGGATCTGGGGGTTGTGGTTGACAGCAAGTTGAATATGAGCCAGCAGTGTGCCCTGGCAGCCAGGAGGGCCAACCGTACCCTGGGGTGCATCAAGCACGGCATTGCTTGTCGGTCGAGGGAAGCAACTGTCCTGCTCTACTCTGCACTGGTCCGGCCTCACCTTGAGTACTGTGTGCAGTTCTGGGCACCACAGTACAAAAAGGACATTAAACTGTTGGAGAGTGTCCAGAGGAGGGCGGCGAAGATGGTGAAGGGCCTAGAGGGGAAGACATATGAGGAGCGGCTGATGTCACTTGGCCTGTTCAGCCTGGAGAAGAGGAGGCTGAGGGGGGACCTCATCGCAGTCTACAACTTCCTCGCGAAGGGGAGTGGAGAGGCAGGTGACCTATTCACTGTAAACACCAGTGACAAGACCTGTGGGAACGGTGTTAAGCTGAGGTGGGGGAAGTTTAGGCTGGACATCAGGAAGAGGTTCTTCACCGAGAGGGTAGTTGCACACTGGAACAGGCTCCCCAGGGATGTAGTCACTACACCAAGCTTGTCTGAATTTAAGAAGAGATTGGACTGTGCACTTAGTCACATGGTCTAAACTTTGGGCAGACCTGTGCGGTGCCAAGAGTTGGACTTGATGATCCTTATGGGTCCCTTCCAACTCGGGATATTCTATGATTCTATGATTACATGATGACCCTGTGATTGTTTCTACAAAAGAAAAAAGTTTCAGCCCTTTTCAGGGCACTGAATTGTCCACATATACACAAAAGTGGAGATTAGCAGAATCTAATTAACAGCAATACTACAGAAAGACTGGTTTCATATGTCTCAGCACTCTAAAATAATTGTTTTTCTCTCTCTACAAAGAAAAACTCCCAAAGAGAAGCTACATAAAAAGAGGAGCAATATTATTCCAGTCACTTGTAAAATATACTAATTGTCCCATACAGGCTATGAAGATGATGGGACAGCCAAGTAGAGATCTTTCTCAGTTGGAAGGAGTAAGATGACAAGCTTGCATCTTCTCAGCCTACAAACTACAATCATGCAAAAGACATCTTACCAACAAGATACTTATTGATGTAAACACAGACTTAAATCACTTGGATATTAATAAGACATTCTAAAGGCATTGCTAGGGCATAGTAAGGCTTATTAAGGCATAATAAGGCATTCTAAAGACACCGCAAACTGCAGTAGTGCAGCAACACAAACTACAGCACCAGTGTCTTCAAACCAAAATCTGAATACAGAGAACATGGCACTATTCTGCCTATGCACTCATCAAACCTATTTTTTTTTCTTGCTAAAGTAGCTTCCAACAATGTATTTCTTGGTTGCTCTTTTTTGTTTCTTCCTAGGTCACATCAAAAAGGACATCTAGCCTGTGTCCCACCAAGAGCCAGCATTAGAAGTAACTAGATCATGTAACCTCCACTAACATGTGCTCGTAACACTTTCATGAGGAAAACTTCACAAAAGGACACTTTTTTTAAACACAAACTTGAGTAGTAGGATTTTTCTCCTAGCTGACCTGCTGTGATTAAAGAGGATCCATGACTAGTGCTTTGGAAGCAATTTGCCTTCTCGTCCCTCAAACTATACCCTGCAAACTCATTAAAAACACCACCTTATCTCTCCCACTTGATGGCATGAACACAAGATACACTGTCTCAAATGCATGAATTCAATTTAACCATAGAAATGTAAAGTGAGGCTGGAGTACTGTGACTCTTTCCCAAAAAAAAAAAAAAAAAAAAAAAAAGGCTAAGCTCTTAACACATCATGAAGAAGTCAGTGACCTTCTCAATTCTCCTCACTTGCATTCTTAGCTTTCAGTTAGAATCCCCTTTAAGCAGGGTAGGATATACAACTCAACTGATGAAGCTGACTCTTCGGTAAGCTTGCAAAGCAACAGATCCTTTCCAACAGCTTTGGAGTGCAGCGACTTCTAAACAGAATTCAGAAATACAGGTTAAGCCTCATTGCTAGCAGCAGCATACAAAGACACTATTAAATGTTATTTATGTTCCTCTCCCACAGATTGTCATACCAAACAGTTGTATCCTGCAATTTCATCTCCTCATTCAGCTATCCTGCAAGTGAGTGAAGTCATCACTCTTGTTCAAGGCCAACTAAGGTTACACATTTACAGATGTCAATTAGTCACTGATTTTGAACAGTAACCTAGACACTGCACGCACTCTTTAAACAGGAGTAAAAAAGGTCTTTCATTTATTTTACCTTGTTAGTATTTGTGAACCAGTGAGCCAGTTGCTTCAAATTCTGAGAAATGAGGAAGAAAAACCAATATAGCTATGTCCTCATTTAACAACAATTCATTTTCTTACAGCAGTTGTAAAAAATGGTATGGCCCTCTTGATTTATAACCCTATTTCATATACCCTGATAGCTTCTCATCTTGACCTTGCTGCTCTGCTGAGATTCAGTATTCCGAGTTTCTGCTGCTGCTTCCTACAATTTAACACATGTACTGGTGGATCGTGAATTACATTCACACTTTCGTGGCGTAATCCCATCAGAATTAGTTGTCCAAATGAACTTTGCAGCACTGGTCCATTGGTATGCTACTTAATCCTACCCTTTACCAAGAGGAAATTTGATATTTTATGAGGAAGTTGTGGTGGTTTTTCTCGGGTGGGCAGCTGAGCTCTCTCTCACTCCCCCTCCTCAAAGGGAATGGGGGAGAAAATATGATGCAAAGGGCTCAAGGTTTGACATAAGGACGGGGAAATCATTCAACAATTATCGTGACAGGCAAAACAGACTCAGCATAGGCAGATTAATATAATTTATTGCTTATCACTAGTAGACTAGAGCAGTTAGAACTAAAAATAAACTAAAAACACCCTCCCTCCCATCCACCCTCTTCTACCTCCTCCCACCAAGCAGTGCAGGGGAATGGGAAATGGGGGCTGCAGTCAGTCTCTGCCGCTCCCTCACGGTCCCTCCCTGCCCCTGCTCGCCGTGGGGTCCCTCCCACGGGATGCCATCCTTCCCGAACTGAGCCTGCGGGGGCTGCCCACAGGCAGCAGCTCTTCAAGAACTGCTCCCACATGGCTCCGTACCACGGGATCCATCCATCCCCCAGGAGCAAACTGCTCCAGCACGGGTCCCCCACGGGCGGCAGCTCCCCCCAGACCCCCTGCTCCTGCGTGGGCTCCTCTCCACGGGCTGCAGCTCCGGCCCGGGGCCTGCTCCTGCGGGGGCTCTCCATGGGCCGCAGCCTCCTCCAGGCCACATCCACCTGCTCCACCGGGGGCTCCTCCACGGGGGGGCTGCAGCGTGGAGATCTGCTCCGTGTGGGACCCATGGGCTGCAGGGGGACAGCCTGCTCCACCAGGGGCCTCTCCCTGCACAGGCCGCAGGGGAACTGCTGCTGCCTGCCTGGAGCACCTCCTGCCCTCCTGCTGCACTCACCTGGGGGACTGCAGCGCTGGTTCTCTCACACTGCCTCAACTCCTCTCTCCCAGCTGCTGCTGCACAGCAGGTTTTTTTTTTTCCCCTTCCTTAAATCTGCTCTCATAGAGGCACAAACAACTCTTACTGGCCTGGCTCTGGCCAGCAGCGGGCCCCTTATCTGACACAGGGCAGCTGCTGGGCTCTGCTCATAGAGGCCACCCCTGCAGCCCCCCACTACCAAAGCCTTGCCACATACACCCACTACAGAGGTACGCATAAACCAAACAGTAATCTTACTGTGAAATGTACAGTTTAGGTGGATCACCCATTTCTGTCATCTTGAGCAACAAAAGCTTCTGAAGAGACCCAAAGAGCACATCAGATCATAACGTAATATGTAGCTAGAAATAAAAATCATATTACTACTTTTTTCTGCAGCTTTAACCAAGAGCACCTCAGTCGGGTTGGACTGTCCAAGACTGTATGTTGGCAGAGTTCTCACAAACATGTAAACTGATTTGCTTCCCTTTATTGCACTCTTTTTTTTGTAACCTCTTTATCACCTCTCAGAACCAGCTTTAGAAACAGCCTGTTAGACGAAGAGCTAGCAGCCAAAAAGGAGCCTTTCATTTCTTTGCCTCTGATGTCTCCTTGAATATGTTAATTCCCTTCCTACTTTCTCTATCAATCTGAATATTCCTTAATTATATATGCACGCAGAGTCCCATCAAAAGTTCACTCGTTAGCTGACTCTCCACTCACTACTGCTGCATGACGCCACTCCTCTCAACCTTCAATATACTTTTTAACTCTTCCAGGAATGCCCTTTCACAAACACTACTGCTTTCCAACCAGACGCAGGCTCTACTCTTCAGCCTAACCTCTCTACAGAGAAAACCTCTACTGTCCAAGCGATTCAGCACTCACTGTTTTGTTTAATATGCAACTCAGAACAAAGACTGACCATTTCCTTATCCAACTCCTTAACCTTTGCTTCTGAATTTTTCTTCTTCCATTCTCTAACATAAGCTGACAGCATGTCCTTTGCAGCTCACGTTTTCTCCAATAGGGAAGAGAGAATTTTAAAAGAGAGAGAGATTTAGGATAAAGACATAGGTGCATGTATGGAAGGGGGATGCAAGTTTAATTCGAAGATATCACTAAAAATATATAACTGATTTTAAAAGATATTTTTTTTGCCAATTCTACAGAAACAGACACACAAGAACTTTGGAGATGCTGCCCCATTTTTTCAACTTTGGCTGCTGCACATTTTAAGAGTCAAATGCTTCACATTACAAGGGTAGCTATGAAACCTTCCCCTGGGATAGCAAACAGCTGCCTGCTGTAATATGTGGTTATTCCTGGTCTATCACATCTCAAATCCCTATCTCAGGCAACAAGAATCTCAAGGATGTTGCTCCTTGCCCTTTGTGTCATACAGTATTTGCATTAATGCTTCGAGCCTTATCAAAATAGAAAGGTACCTATTTTGCAAGCTAAAGAAACTTATCATTCTAGGTCTCTAGACACAGCTGCAGAAGTATATACAACAGTATAACTATCCCAAATGCCTAAGAGATCTTCAGCGAACAAGCTGAAAAGCACTCCATGTAGACAATTCCTGGCAGTCATTGGTAAGAAGCAGGGAGCAGTGTGCTGACACAGCCTGTTCAGGTCACACTTACCTTCTCAACGCTGTTAAGTTCCATATATTCTTCCTTTTCAGCTGCAGCTACAGAGATACTGGTTCTCCTTGGCAAGTGTTCCAGTATTCACAGAACCATATCATAGAACAGCTTGGGTTGGAAGGGACCTTAAAGCTCACCTAGTTCCACCCCCCAACCCCATCCCATGGGCAGGAACACCTCCCAGTAAAACAGGTTGCCCAAAATCCCATCCAGCCTGGCCTTGAACACTTCCAGGGATGGGGCATCCACAGCTTCTCTAGGCAACCTGTGTCAGTGCCTTACCACCCTCTAAGTGAAGAATTTCCTCCTTATATCTAATCTAAATCTCCCCTCTTTTAGCTTAAAACCATTCCCCCTTGTCCTGTCATTGTCTGCCCAGGCAAACAGTCACTCCCTATCTTTTTGTAAGCCCCCTTTAAGTATTGAAAAGCTGCAAAAAGGTCACCCTTGAGCCACCCCCCTTCTGGCTGAACATCCCCAGCTCCCTCAGCCCTTCTTCATAGGACAGGTGCTTCAACCCTCTTATCAACTCTGTAGCCCTCCCATGGACCCTTTCCGACAGAAAAACATCCTTCTTGTGCTGGGGGCCCCAGAGAACAGGAACATTTTTTGCTAGCATATAAAAATCAGACAACAGGTCATCAGAAGTTGTATGAACACCATTCCACTTCTGGAAAATGGAAACATAACTACTAGTAAGGCTTCAATCATAGCCACTACAAACCCATCAGTCAGTCTGCATACAGAGTTACAAATTACCAGCTCTTTTACAAAGACAAAGCTGAACAGTCTTTAATTCAAATGCTTTTATGAGTCAGCATTTCAGAATCGTAACTGAAGGGAGCAGACTGAAACACCCACAGACATTCTTCATTTCCTCTCCATCTTCCTGAGAAGGAATGGTTATTTCTGATAGCAAACAATTTCATCAGTACAAAAGACTCCCACAAACTAAAAGCTTTTCTTTTATTTATGTATCAGCTATGTAGTAAAGTACATTCAGGAAATACTTGAATCTATCTGGCATTTTTCAAGCATCTGGCAGCTGCTCCTTTTACAGATAACAATTATCCCCTTTTTAACGGCAGAGTGTTACATCATTAAAATCAATCTCTTGAAATCCATAAATATACTGATATTTCTGCCTAGTTAAAACCTACTGGATGATTCAGGTCTTAATGTTAACTTCTGCAAAATGAAGCATTATGAAAGATTTATTTTCTGTTTAGCAGTATCACTTCTACCGATACAATTTTGGTTGCATCACCGATAAACAATATGCACCTATGAAGTCTTAAAAGAATAAAATCTGAATAACTACCATACACACTATCTGGAAAAATATCACAGATGTTTAAGGATAAAAAGAAGAAGGTTTTAATACATTTAATTATTTGATTCAGATAATTATTTACAGACTACGGCCAAGCAACGAGGAAACAAAATACAAATGCTTCAGTGTTTCTTGCACCTTTTTCCTCAGACACTTGACTTGTATTTTTAGCTTAAGTAGTTGTTAAATCCACTGCTATGCAATCTAAGCAGAAAATCCTTCTTTGGTTATAACCACTAAATAATTAATACCATTAATGGTACAACAGCTCACTGCTGCACCACTAATGATACTAACATCTTCTTGATTACTATAGAGATAAATTTGTAATCCAGCTAATTGGAGTACAACAGTAAAAAGTCAAAAGATCCCCAAGTTGTGTTCACACATAAAGAATGAACAAAATAACTTTAGTTAAAAATGGTATTTTTTTTTACCACTAGTACTGCAATGATGGGCAAAATTGTCTCTAAAAGTCAATGTATGTTAAAAGAAGACATTACATTTTGTGATGACTAAATGAAGTAAATGGTAAGTAGGTACAAGAAGTAAAATTCAAAACTATATAATCAGAGCTTATTTTCGATATAAAGGAAGTTATGTCTGCAGACTCTTTCTGGACTGCAGTAACTTGATTGTTTGCTTGACAATGCAAGTTCTAAACTCTTTTCCTCATAAAGTAAATGCATCCAAAAAAAGTCCTTACTGGTCAGAAATAGCTTGATCATTACAATCTACTCAAGATCAGATTGCCAGTATCTTCAGATGCTTACAACTGCATTTTTACTTTCTTTTGTAAAAGTTGGTCCAACGAAAGTATGAAAGTGAAATTTGATTTGATGGTAAATGAAGTCTCACTGCTACGGACAAAACTGAAGCTTGCATTTTGTTTGTTGGCAGAAAAAGAATATTCAATTCACAGGAGCGCATATAACAAAACCAAACATGCAATCTATTGCTTTTAAAACCTTTACAGCAACGTAACATTAAAGTGAACAGTAATTAGTTATCTATCAATTTTCCCCAAAAGAAAAGTTGTAAACAGAAGAATAATTTTACCTGTCTGTATATAGCTTCTCAGATTATGGGGGGGTGGAGGGATTTCTCAATTAATGATCAAGATGATTAACTGAAATAGGTTTTCATTTGAAGAAAACCTTTTTTAATGCAGCATTAAACAAAATTAATGGGATTCTTGCACTAATTGAGCTAATCTGAAACAGGAAAATAACTACCCATATTTTGGCATTCATGTTTACATTTGCCCAGATCGTTTAGATTTTGCAAAGCTGCTATCCAGTGTTGCCATGAAATACAGATTGTAGAATCTAGGTAGTATAGGCTATTTCCAATACCAATATTAAGTAGAAAGGAGCACGAAGTAGGGCATTACACTACATTTCTGGAACTACCACAGTAAGAACGAAACCCTAGGAAAAAAAAAGTTAAACTACAGTTTATAGAAGGAACTAAATACCTGCAGAAGCTGATTTTTGGTTGTATATTATTTTACATTGTGTAATTTGCGGCATCTGCTAATTTAAAGCAGACATACTTACTTACTTACTTTTCTCTTTGTTTCCTACATTTTCTTCTCCCCCACCCTTATACCATACACCAAGCATTATGAATATAAGCCCAAATATCCCAGACAATCCAGTGAACAAAGTTAGTGTAATGCACTGGTGTGAGGTGTGAGATTTAAAAAAAAAAAAAAAAAAAAAGGTCTCTCAATCTTCATCAAAGTTCTGTTGTAGAAGAAAATTGGCAGCCAAGTTTTCATTCTTCTCACAAGCAAAATACGCTTGTATCACAAGTCCTTCAGGAAATCCTAGTGCCTTTAACTGAAGAAAAGAAACATGTTTAGAAAGCACAGTTTGTATAATAAGCTTATTTGTATGTCTAGTATCTTCAGATGCCACTTAAGCAATTAATGCTTTTCTTGAAACAACACTGCTGTCTAGCTCAATATAACCTCTAGTGAGCAGAGTTAGAAGGTGTTGCCTCTGTCTTTACTAACCAAAACTAAGTTCTTATTTGAAAAAAGTGATTTATGTGAGTCTAAGGAAGCACCATGAATTATATCACTTTTCTTTCACTACCACAGTAAGTCGCTAAAACAGACTTGGGTCACAGTAATGTCAGGAAGTAACTGCACTTTGCATTGCTGTTGAAAAAACATTGAAACAATGCTCATTTTAAGCTACTAATTATACAAAGCTCAGCAATTTTAACAAAACTTGCCTAGAGCAAGATCTCCCAGCCTCTTATTTATGAATCACTGGCAGACAGCACAACATACCACATTATGCCATACTTTCAGTTGTTTTAACTGGCTTTCACTTTTTAAAAAAAATGACTAAAAATTTCAGCTATGAGAAGACAGTTGAGCTTAATCCGTTCTTCAAAAGTCAGTGGTCTAATATCTGGGACACACTGACAAACAGGCATTAGAGTACTAGAGGAGAGATTGTTACAGTGGAAATGGGTTTAGCTTGCACTTAGAAAAACTCAGCAAAACAATCTTTGTTTTAGCCAAAGGCAAGTAAATACTGTCATTTAGGGATTTTCTTAAAATCCTCACAGCACCTGCAGGACATTTTACATATAGGGCAGACAAATCTCTGCAAGAAACTACTTCCTTTTATCACTTATAAACCATTCTTACATTTTTGTGCCTACAAACAGCATCAAGGTGTCAGCTGTAGCACTATGACACCTAAGTTTTAAGGTGTGTTTTTCATGGAAAAAGGAAGAGGCACACATCCCACTTTGCTGGATTTTGCAACAGGTTGCAGAGGTAATATTCTACTGCATAAAATGGTTTTAAAAGGAAATGCAGCAGACTAGAGACGATCTGTCAAGAAGTAAGCGAGCAGTTTTATTATACTAATTTTGTCTAATGTCCATTTTCTTGATATTTAGGAAGTTGACACCTATGTTAAAGGGTTTTTCTGATAATCCTTACAAAACCTTTCGCTTTGTCAGTTAAAAAAAATTTCTGATAAACAACAGAAATGTTACTACACTATGACATAATTCTTCAGAGTTTGATCTTAAAAAAAAAAATCTCAGAGGCATTGCCATCTATATAAATCCATATGTAGTGCGTGCTACACATGGTATTTACGAATGCGGTACACCCTCAAAAATGTATTTTTATAGACGTATTTAACTGTGTAAAAAGCTGTAATTAACTAATTCTAATGGACAGACAAATAACTGGGTTAAGAAGTGACTTTAACTAGTCTACTTAACTATGAGAGCTTTAACTATCCCAATAGTTTGCAAAGAATGACCATGCAGACACTTCTTTGTACCTGGAAATCCATCATAGTTAGCACTACCTTAAATAGTACTGTCTGAGACTTTTGCAAGAGGGTCCCTTTCCTCTGGGAAACTTATTCAGTCATCAATTATTAGAGATGGCATCTGATCACTTACAAGGCTCTGCATCTTTCAAGTAAGGACTCGAGAGATTTTATACTCATTGGCTATAAAGCAAGAAGAGATGTGATTTGATAAACTAGGCTACACCAACTGTGAAATATCAAAAATCATTCAAAACCACTGAACATAAAATAATAAACATAGCATAAGTTAAAGCATGTTGTAAGCATACAAAAAACATAGTGAACACCATAAAAAAAAGCCAAATAACACTTAAAAGCAGAAAGGCTTACCCTTTCTATAGCTTCTTTTTCCTGAGGTGTTACTTGAATGTAGTTCATATGACCATTTCCAGCTTCTGCTACTCCTCCAGTGCTGGCACCATCATCACTGCCACTTAAGCCCTGGCGGGACTCTGTAACTGGCTCATTCAACATATGAATAAAATGCTCCTGGTGTTGGCTTATTTGCTGTGATGCATAGGAGAATAAAAGGAAGAAATATATTGAAATAAAGCATGTTTAGTTCTGCCAACAAGTAAGAATACTTATTATTTTCAGTAAATTATACAGTCAAAAGCAAGCGTAAAAATGTGTAGTAAAATATGATTAAATCCAAACAAAAGAAATTCAATTTCATGTTTAAGTTCAGTTGCAGTGACCATCCCCTCTTGGGCTGGCAGCCCAGAAAGCCAACCGTATCCTGGCTGCATCAAAAGCAGCGTGGCCAGCAGGGCTGGGGAGGTGATTGTCCCCCTCTGCTCTGCTCTCATGAGACCCCACCAGGAGCACTGCGTTCTGCTCTGGGGACCCCAACACAAGAAGGACATGGATGTATTAGAATAAGTCCAGAGGAGGGCCATGGGGATGATCAAAGGGCTGGAGCAGCTTCCTATGAAGACAGGCTGAGGGAGTTGGGGTTGTTCAGCCTGGAGAAGAGAAGGCTCCAGGCAGACCTTATAGTGGCCTTCCAGTACCTAAAGGGGGCCTATAGGAAAACTGAGGAGGGACTCATTGTCAGGGGGTGTCATGACAGAACAAGGGGTAATGGCTTGAACCTAAAAGAGGGCAGATTTAGATTAGATATAAGGAGGAAATTCTTCACTCAGAAGGTGGCAAGGCAGTGGAGCAGGTTGCCCAGAGAAGCTGTGGATGCCCCATCCCTGGAGGTGTTCAAGGCCAGGCTGGATGGGGCTTTGGGCAACCTGGTCTGGTGGGAGGTGTCTCTGCCCATGGCAGGGGGGTTGGAGGTAGGTGATCTTTAAGGTCCCTTCCAACCCAAACCATTCTATGATTCGATGTTCCATACAGCAACAATTGATGAAAAGCCAACAACAGCATGATGGAACTGCAATTAACATGTTATCTTATGTAACGTCAACATCTCCCTTTTTTCTAAATCAAAATTAGTAGCATTATTTTGTTATTTAAAGATTCACCTGTAGTAGCTGAGGGTTTTCCCGTCCAATCTGTTGTAGCAATGCCGGTAACAAAGAAGGATTTTGCTGGATGATTTGTCTCATCTGCTGGAATTGAGGCTGATTTCGCAAGAACTCAAGTGGATGTCCTGACAAACAGTGAATTAACATGCTTTTAAAAAGTTAGCAAGACTGTTATAAAATGCATACCTACGTTATAATTGTAGACAGAAACAGAACACAAAGGTGGACAATATACCCCTCACTGAAAAACAGAAGAGCTTATTTCCTCACACTAACTAACTCTATAGCTTTAACTGAGAATTCTTTCTGCTAAGGTTAAACCAAGCCTTTTCTTCTCACCCAGCTTTCTCTGAAGATCCAACAGGCTTCCGTCCCTGATCTCCATCGGATTTCTCTTTAAGTCTTATCTCTGAGTAACCTCATTCTGAGACACGTAGCCAGCTAATGTCTGGTCTCTACATCTACAACTGAGTTCCACCTCCTGCAATCAGTCACTTCTTTCCTTCTCAAGCGAGTCTTAGCATCCCATATACCTTGTGCTATTAGGTATTGCCTTGAATTTGTAACAGTCAGAAGTGCTCTGAAACATCCCATTCCCCCACTCTCTCTTTACAGATGATGCCATGACTACCTGTCAGTCCTACCTGCGTCTTTAATACCCTGTCCTCTAACAAGGCTTACACCTTGGACATTGTCTCTGCCACAGACCAAGACTTTTCCTACTCACTGACTATACTCCTTTCATGTATTTATTTCCCCTTCAGACAGAGTTCTCTGCAGCAGGCCCTAAACCCTCTGTCCACATGGCGCACTGCAGCGCAAGGAGTCCCAGCTCATGGTAGGTCTCACAGGTGCTACATTTGGCTGCCTTATTGTATGCTTCCTCCTTGATATTCCAACTTCCAAGTGGTAAATGTATTAGAATAGTCACACTCAACAGTGCACAGGGAAACACAAAAGTAGGAAGCTAGAACTTAAGTGGGAGAAAGTACAACTGCCCCCACATTTGTGGTCTTACATTGAAACCTAAGATACTGAATTGAAGGAACGGTGCAAGATCACTGCACTATTAGACATTTCATGTGTTATTCCAGATATATTCACATATAAAAAGCCATCTGTTCTAAGCAAGTACCACACTTAACGAAATTTTCATGTTACAGTTCTTATCCAATTCACTTTAATCAGTCCATGGAACTTAAATTCACTGAAACACAAAGTGCTTAAATGCATATGGTTATCACATCCACTCAGATATAATCTTTCTTACCTCCTAATGAACTAGCAGTTGTAGGTATAGTTGCTACGGCTGCTGCCACAGCTGGAGACTGAGAGGAACCAGTGCTCGCTGCTTGAGGGGGTTCAGCCACAGCCTGATTATCTCCAGGTATACCCTAAAGCCACAGTTGACATTATTACCTACAGAACGCTAAAAAATATTTGGTTTACTGCATGTATTATTTACTCTTTAGAACAAAGCGAAAATGTTAATGTTTTCACTGCAAATACAACGCGAGATGCTGTGACAGGTGCATTTACAGGTGGAAGAGGATACTGTGACAAGAATGATTTATTTTTGACAATGAAAATATGTGGTTTGTATAGCTAGCTGGTAAAGCATGTAATGCATCAGTTTAAAAGCACATTCAAGTCAGTAAACAAATACTTGCTTTGAATTGTGTTCCCAAGTATTTGACATAAGTAGAAAAGTTTATTTTCATAACACCATGACATATTATAACACTGCATTTAGTTAAAGTTACATTACAGCAACAGAATCATAGTACACAATGCTAGCTGAGATTATAGCCACATAGTTGATCCATTTTTCTGGCAAGATATTAAGGAGAGATAAGATCATAGCTCTCTGAACCTCTTTTTTCAACTGAACAGCTTGACGGTTGTCATTTATCTTATGTGTGAAAAGGACGTCAGGTTATCAAACTTTCAGCAGTAAAGAGAAATAGTTAATTTGTATTTTGTTTAGTTTGCTGTACGCAAACAGCATTACCTATTTATGAATTGCTCAAGGCAATGAACCTAATAAATCTAGAAATGACAAATTATACTACATTAGAATGCAGGTTATGCAGCCCAGACAGACCTTACCCTACTACCTTTGTCCTACAAGGAAACCCTTACCACCCTAACCATGCTCTTGTCACTGAATTCCTGCACCAAATTTGCCCTTTCCATCCTCCTCCCTGCAGCCTACAAACTACCTTTGTGCCCTTCTTCAGAGCAACCTCTTGCACCTTAGTGTGTGATAGACACGTGGAAAGATTCCTATATGACTACAGCCTTGTTGTACAGGTAAGGGGAATTGCCAGAGAGGAACCCAAAAGAGGCACACTCCAAAGAGCAGTAAACCTCCTTACACACAGAGAGAATCAACTGGTGAAGTTATGTTAAACCCAACCCCAAAGGGACAAGACTATACAAGATCTTTTACCTCAAAGCACTGAAATTCCAGGGCACAAAAAATTGAGAACAGTCTGGGAAGGCAACAGCACTGGTGTAACAGAACATATTTCACCTAACGCAAAGGAAAAAAAAGCACCCTTCCATTTGGGAACAGCTAGACATAAGGAACAGGGAGGGTGGAAAAAAAACACAGAATATTAGTGGTACTGTTTTTGACTGGGATGGAGTTAATTTCTTCACTGTAGTTGTATGAGTCTACATTTTGCGTCTGTAAATATTGTTGATAACACACTGATGTTTTTAGTTGCTGCAGAGCAGTGTTTGCACAGAGCTAACGACTTTTCAGTTTCTCACACCACCCTGCCAGCGAGGAGGCTGGGGGTGCACACGGATCTGCGAGGGGACACAGCCATCGGACCCTGCCTGCCCAAAAGGATATTCCATACCACATGGTGCTATGCTCAATAATAGAAGATTTGGGAGAAGAGTAAGAAAGAGAAGATGTTCAGAGTTACAGCATATGTCTTCCCAAATAAACTTTATACGTAATGAAGCTTTCCTGGAAACAAATAAACATCTGCCTGTTGATGGGAAGCGGTGAATGAATTCCTAGTTCTGTTTCACTTGTGCAAGCAGCTTTTGCTTCACCTATTAAACTGTCTTTATCTCATCCCACAAGTGTTCTCATTTTTACTATTCTGATTCTCTTCTCCATCCCGCTGTGGGGAAGTGAGCAAGCGAACTCATGGTGCTTAGCTGCCTACCAGGGTTAAACCACCACATCACTGTAACCAGACAAATAAGAGGTTAGGTAAACCTACCATAGAAGTCAGTGGTAGGTAATGTAGATTGAAAATTCTGCTGTAACATGTGTTCTTCACATGATACGTTCATTGCTGTAGCTGAACAAAAGGGACAAATATGCAGATAATATAAAGGCCACATCTAAACAGGTAGAACTGCACAGTGTTCCAGGAAAAACCTTGCCTTATCTAAAGAAGCACATCAAGATATAAGCCAACTAACACACTGAGTCCATATTTAAGTCCACTTTAAGTCCACATTTAAGTCCATATTTAAGCCACTTGGTGTAATGAATGCATTTTTTCCAGTCACACACTTTATTACCTTTATCTGTCTTGATCACCTTGCTACACTTCCATCCTTCCACGGAGGGGGGAGAAAATTACATTCATGACATGATTTGTAACTCTCTCTTTTAGCACTGCTTTACAGAGCACTGCATAAATACCTTTTCACATCAAATCAGTTATTTCTAGGAATCCAAACATAATGTATAAACTATTGTATGATGGAGTACGTAGTGACAGGACAAGGGGTAACATTTTTAAACTAAAAGAGGGCAGATTTAGATTAGACATTAGGAAGAAATTCTTTGCCATAAGGATGGTAAGGCAGTGGAACAGATTGCCCTGAGAAGTGGCGGATGCTCCATCTCTGGACGTAGAAGTGTTGAAATCCAAGTGGTATGTGGCTCTAGGCAACCTGGTCTAGTGGGAGGTGTCCCAGCCCATGGCAGAGGGTGTGGAACCAGATAATTTTTGAGGTCCCTTCCAACCCAAACCATTCTATGGCTCCATGATTCTATGAATTTGGGATCAATCTCCTGAAACTGCAGGTTCACTTCATGTATTCACAGGCTTATGTAGTCATTGCAATCTGTATCCATACCAAACAGCAGATGTTTGTTTAAACTTTAAGGCTGCTCTCAAATAGAAGCACTATGGAAACTACTCTAACCAAATTTACTTAGAGAATTTATCATTTTGAACATTTTCTCAACTCTTTAATACAATCTTGAAGTCTAACTACCCAAAAAAAACGAGACTATGTATGATGGTACTCAGATGAGACTAGTGAGATGTATGCACCTGGTTTATTCAGCTATACAAAACATAATAAATCAATTCACATAAAATCAATTCACATAAAATTAATCAATTTATCATCATTCATTTTAATCAATTTATTATGGTATTAATTCACATAAAATTAATTTGGAATGTAAACAGTGCTTGGACTGTGAGAAGGGCATTTTTGCCTTATGGTGGATTTAATCTGTTTACAGTTTAAATAAGCACTGGAGCAGTTTTTTAGCTGACATTTTTCACCACAGGGGCACATAATAACCACATCAGGCCCAGCCCAAGGAATATACACATTCCCAAACAAAGAGGTTGCAACCAATGGTCTGATGGTTGGATGAAAGACAGAACTCCTTCCTAATTAAGGATTAGGAAATCCTTGGGTCAAAACCAGATTTGAATCTAAACGCCTCCCAAAGACGCGTCTGAGGCATAAGAAACAGTGTTTTGGAACTGGAACCTCCAACAAACACAGCTGAGGCATATAGGATTACAGAGAATCTAGATCCTCAGCCATGAAAACTGAACAGCTTGTCATCTGAATTACTGACAGCAAGTGGAATCTTCAGTGCTAATCTAGGGAACAGCTACAGTTTAAGCACTGATACTCTCTTGACCTTTTCTTTCCAACAGTTTACAGGCACACCTTTCATACCGACTCTTTAAAGCAGGATAGTGGAATACACTTAAGAGCTCAAATTCCTAACGCTACTCTGCAAAGTATCTAAAAGATAAGACTGATGATTGTTTGGAGTCTGATAAAATATGAGATCAAAGAGCTGTGCCATCAGTGGACCACTACCAACTAAAGAAAAGCCTTCTTGATGCAGGAGGATGGTAAGGAATATGTTTAGATCAGACTAAGAACAATCTAAAAGACTTTTTGCAGCAACAGTGTTTTTCTAGGAGGAAAAGAGAAGTATGTCCACTAATATGTTCTCTAAGAGCAAAACTCCTTCTCCCTACTCCTTTTTCCAACTGCTAGAAGAAGAATGAAGAGAACATATTTTCAGTAAGGGATAACATGAAACAGGAAGGGATCAGTTTGTGTTAACAGGAAGACTCATTTTAAATGTAAGGACCTACTGAAAAAGAGTTGAACTGCTGAGTACAAGCAGACCTAATCAGTTTGGTAGACATGCCATGCATTGAAATTCATTGCAAGGATGCTCTGTTTCTGTTCAGGGCTTTCTGAACAGGAATAAGCTAGAGCACGGAAATACCATTCTGACTGTAAAGGCACTACAGCATACACAACAGGGGCATGCACAGCAAATGCAACACTTCTAGGAGGCACTGGATTTATGCACTGACCAAATACACAATGAACGTACAGTAAAACCAACACTTGTAAAGCATGAAGAACAAATATTTGAGATATTCAGGCGAACAGCAGCTGGACTGGTATTTGCCCTCAGGGCAACACAATATTCATCACCTTTGTTTGGCCCAATACCTCACGAGAACTTGACTGTCTACAACCATGTACTCACAGTTTTTAAATGGGCAACAAACATTTTGGGTTACAAAGTCTTGGCATCATTAATGTGAGTAGCAGCCATGCTGTTGATGTGTAGTTATAACTATTCAAGAAAAAATTCATTTACAAAATAGAAGCTTTACAAGAGGTCAGGATATCAGCTTTCCTATCAGTCTATCTCATATTCTGTTCAAGGTATTTGAAGGGTTCATTTCACCCTTGAAACTATGTCTGTAAAACAAGAAATTGTTTCTTGTCCAGAATGCTGCTTAAATTAAAACACCAGTTAAAAACTGAGCACACTTAAAAAAAAAAAAAAAGAAAAAAACGCCTCGTGAATCTATTTGCAGAATACATTAATATAAACATTGTGCATGATTAGTAAGAACGATAAACATGAATTTTTAAGATGCCCTTTTGAAGTTACATACACTAACACAAAAATACAGCTAGTGCTGTCACTAATATGTCACAACAATCACTTCTTGAGCCAGTCATTAGCAGTTACAACTATCACTGAAATTGGGCATACTTTACGGATATAACCACAACAACCAACACAGAATAAAAAGAAGTAGTGATAAATGTAGCTAAAGACAACTTCATTATTTCCTATAGCAGCACATTATGATCCTGAAAAACAATATTCAAAATAACAAGTACATCAAAGTTAAAATTCTCATTTAATGAGGACAAACTAAACAATGAAAGAGCAGAGTACACATGAAATAAACTACTCACCATTAAAAGGTACTCCACCGCTCTGTCAGGATTGTTGAAGCTGGCTCTCAATGCTGCAATTACTTGCTCTCGTTCATAGCCCATTGACATGATTTCAGTCACCATATTCTCATAGGACTGACCTGTCACTAGAAGTAACATGATTACCATTTTAAGGGAATAAGGCAAAAGAAAAGCACAAAAAAGTTTCAGTGGAGAAATGTCACTTCTACCCAAATCTGAGTCACTCAATGAAGAGTAAAGAACACCTTGTATTAACCTTGCCATGGCTCTGTGGCTTTAACTCCAAATATATTCTGGTGGTTTCATTATGCATTTGATTGGAACAGTAGACTTCCAAGGTAATGAACGCACTGTGAAATACTATTAAAAAAAAGCAGAACCTTTTACACTTTTGTGTTCATAGTTGAGATTATATTCCCTTTCTATGCTGTTCAATCCTTACAGCTACCATTCCATTCCTGATGTAATTAAGAAAAGTCTCCTGCAGTGTAAGCTTGGAAATCAGGCTTTCTAGCCAGAAAGCTGCTTGTCAAACTCTAGCCATTGAGAGGTTCCCAGATAAAGCATTTACACTAAGCTATGATTAGAAAGATGACAAAAACTTACAACCAAGTTATAACAGCCTATTGTCTATGCGCTGGTGACAACAAGCAAAGTAATTTAATCAACTTAACATGAACCAAATCAAGTCAGGCAGAAGACTGGAAGTTACGTCTAGGAGAATCTCTCAACCTAGTGAGGATTAAGGAGAACTATCTAAACTAATGTATATTTGACTAGATATCCATTACACCAAATTCCCCACCTTCTGGTTATAAACGGACTAAAACTGGACCATACCTGCAGACATCAAGAAAAAAAGGTACACATATTATATATGGATGATTCGAGGAGAGATGATTACTGTACTAATGGTATCATAGGTAAAATGAGTTTTTAATAAAACACATTTTCTTATGTTAAAAGCAGACGGCAGGTTTTTAAAAAAATCAAAAACACCAATGAAAAATTACCATATTCTGAATTGCAGCTGAGCAACATTTTAAAGGCTACTTCCCACACAAAGCTGAAAAAAATGAAAGGGAAAAAAAAAGGAAAAAAAAAAAGAAATCCGGGAACTAAAATACCAGTTCCTTCCCCAGCTAAAAATATTACTGATTTTAGCGGAACACTACTATTGACTTTGTAAACTTACTGTAAACTTACTTTGTAAACTTGAGTTACTTGGAGGAAAAGGATACAATTAACAGTAACCATAAAAAACAAGAGATTATAAAAATGTAGAGGAAACAAATGCTACTCTACTAAGACCACTAAGTCACAATTAGAAGAACCAAAGAATATCTCATGTTTTATACCATGAGGGAGAAGTTGTTCAACTCAACCCAAGAGTAGCACAAGCGCATTGCTTGTTTTCATTTAAGAATACTTCTGAATAATCAGTGGATGTATGACTGAGGGCAATATACTCAAGAACAAATAATAAAACAGCTCTAGCTTAAAGATACTTGTGCATTACCCATTAAGATAAATAAGGAATTGACATCCCTTGGCTAATCTAAGTTCTTACTGCTCAGACTTCAAAATAATAGTATCAATCTGAGTTTAAGGAATGGTATGTACTTGTGTTTACACAAAACTACAAGTTCAGACATTTTACACCTTCACTTTTTCAAAGAAATAAGCAGTTATGCAAACTTTGCTCTAAAGATACATATTACTGCACATATCTTCAGAGAAGCAAAAAAAAAAAAAAATCAAAATCACTGTACTGGAACAATAGTTGCTTTGACTAACATTCTGCTCATGTTTTCCAGCATACTACCAGTTTACCTTTACTGTTGATAATGAACTAATGAAGGTCACACAGGTTATCTTTTGATCTAATTAGTCACTTCTTAAACATTTCTGTTTCTGTAGTGCTTTTTCAATACAGGCTATGTAAAGACCAGAACAGTATGATAGATTTTGTACAGAAAAAAAAAAAAAGCAAAAAGCAAACAGAAGTACTGTGTATCTAGACACGTACTCCATACACAGTCTACTTACACAAGTGCTAAAGATCAAGAGTAATTCAGGAATTGCACATCAGCCGTATCATGATATAGTCACATCTCTTTCTACATAGTGTTAACTAAGGATGTTCGTGAGGTCAGTTCTGAACTGTTTCTGCTCTTTGCTTCTGTTTTTCAAATAACATGTTAAAGTTGGATTAACTTTGAAATCCAATTCATTATGCTCCCCAAAATAATTCTTGTTCAATGCCCTAAAGAAAACTCAGGCTGCTCCTGTAAAAGGGATGGTTGCACAGAACTGCAGGACATGCAAATCTTTCTGTAACACACAAACCCACACTGATTTCCAGTCAGCCTTTATGTCTGAAAACAAAAGCGATTCAATAGAAAACAATTCCTGTTTTTAAAGTGAAGTCAATTATGTTCAGACAATGTAACTGAGAAGTGACAGTAAGAACACGTGTAGGATTCCACTTAGGATGCAAAAACATACTACAGGAATTTGTGCAAGCAAGTTCCTTTTAAAACAGTTTCTAAAGAAAAGGAAGCAGAGAGCTCATGCCTATTGCTTTTGAAAATGTTTTGGCATATAACCCTTCCAGTACACTCAGCCAGAAAATTACACACAATGCCCGGTATTTCCAAAATGTTAGGGACATGGGTTAACTACACTAGAAATTAAGCAAAGAACTAAGCAAAGAACTTGCATATAAATTAGGTAAGTGACGTGTTCTCCTTCTGCTACGCTAAAAAAAAAAAATTGGTCAGCTCCGAAGATAACTGAATGAAGACCATCGGTTTAATTTAACTTGTTGGTCATTATTGTTTATGGCAACATTTATGATGACCACATCTCTGCCATTAAGGTAAAATGAATGTTTAAAGAAGCCTGCAGCACCTTTGGTACCAGTAGTAACTCTTAGAATGTAACAAAACTCAAGTGTTTGTTTCCTACAGTAACTATCACCTATTTCAGCTCACACAGTTCTTCAGTCTTGAACAGCCGTAACACAAGACTCTAATCTGCAGTTAGACAGACTAAACCTGGTGGCTACCACCAGTACAGGTTAAACAATACTTGCTCCTAAATCAACTCTTTTTTACAACATCTGCCTACACAGCATCCACACTGCTACACAAAAATGTAAGTGAAACTTTCTTTGACTAGTTTAACTTTTTGTACTAGGATGCTGCTTAATGTTTACAGTGAAAGACAAAATGAAAAAAAAAATCTACCCTCCTCTTTATTTCTGTGTCTTAACTTGATACGCTCTAAAAAAATCTCTAAAAATTTAAGTAAGTAGTAAGGAGCGTGTGGGTTTGTCTAGAAATTTCCTATCTACCAAAGTAAGCATAAGTGAGCTGCAGAAATTTCTTCTGTTTTTATGCTGTTTATTCCACTAAGAAACAAAGACATTTAAACCGTCAAAGAAAAGTGAACTAAATGTAAGTATACAGAGACATTCACTCCTCAGCCCACAGAGAGGCAGGTAAATTCATCTAGTGTAAATGTATCAAGTATAGACTTTGAAAATACTGTCAAAGCTAAAACAAGCAAATTATAAAGGCAGCCATTTTATCAGCCGTTTTATCAGACCTGCTCAATGGGAAGCAAAGGTAAAAAGAAAAGCATATGCATATTTACGTCCACTGTTTTACCCATGCCACTGCAAACTGAATAGTTAGAAGAGAAATTATGGGAAAAAAAAAGGAATGGTAAGGATCTTCCTCTTACACAATAAAAATATATGAAGTGAAATATTCTTCAGTAAAGAATTCTCGATGCTGGTTCTAAGATATTAACTTCAATTCTTAAAGAAGCGTACTTCGATTATAACTTTAACAATGACAGATACAGAAGAGAATGTCAATATCTGCTAATCCGTCATTTGTTTCTGCTGCACCAAAATAATGTCTACATTAAAAAAACACTCCACTTACCAAGTGCACTTATAGCATCCTCAAAAAGATTTGATCGAGATGTATCACCTGTTGTACTGTAAGATGAAGACAAGTGCAATGGTAATTACAAAACTTTGGAAAACTTCCTATTTTTCAAAAATAGCAGCAGCAGCTGTAACTCTAAGTGGCCCCTTTTGTTTTTTCTTTAAAAAAACAACCAAAGAAAAAAAAAACAGGCTTTCCAAAGATCTCTCTCTTGGACTTATAGTGAGACAAGGTTTTGCAAACTTACAATACTACCATTTTTAATACTTAAAGACCAACCTCCCCCCTCTATTCCCCAATATTTTGGCTCTTACCCATCTGTTCAGGGATTAGCCATCTGTTTGCTTGAATACTTCAAAGGGTGGGAGAACACTGTGGATTTTTCAAAAGTACACAGCAGTCTCGTTAACTGCTTCCCCTTAGTCACTGGTGTAATTCAGTCTGACCTCAATGAGTACCCAAGAAGGTCAGCGGGAAGCATTAATTAAAATCTCAGTATCCCACTTTTCCAATAAAATAAACTGCTAATATTTGCAATCATTCTTTTTCAGGTTATCAAAGTAGTTATGTTACAGGATAAAAGACTCACCAAGGAGCACAGATGCACAACAGAAGGCTGAGGAACCCCAATAGCCTAGTCAGAGCCAAGGGAGCCCCTGTCCTGGCTCCTGACAGGGCTACAAGCTGAAGCTGATCAGCCCCATGGACTGAGGGTGACACCCTCAACGGGTCAGTAGGAGAGGAGAGGCTCTCCAGGTCTCCTTACAGACCCAGGGCATTGCTACTTACAGCATGATGGGACACACGGATTGCCAGGAAAAGGGTTTGGAGATTGTGCAAGACTTATTATGGATTATCTAGGAGAAGAGCAAAAGGCAGGGGAAGGGAAGTATCAAGGCACTCTGTGGATGAGAACTATGTGGGGAAAAAAAGAGGGAAGAAAGGATTAAAAATGGTCAGTCACATGTAAACAGCACTTGACTGGCCATGCCCTGCATCTGATCACCAGTCTGTTCTACCTCCTAATTAAACTCTATTTTTAACATTTTTTCATGATTAGGAGTGTCTGTCCTTGGTGCATGTGTGTGTACGGAGGTCTAAATGCCAGTCACTGAAGAAGGAGCTACAGGGGCCCACATGCCTGGGATGTTGGCAACTGAAGAGACTGAAGTGCATGCGTACTGTGTGGATGCCTATGCACATCTGTGTGCATTCACCAGTGAATGTCAAGCCCGATAAGCTGGTGAGCCGGCTAAGAAGCTTGAGAGCTAGGTATGGAAGGGCTGCGACTCAGAGTCAGCTGCTGAAGGGCCTGTAATGTCCAGGGGTCAGCTACAGGTACAGTCACAGGCCTCAACCAGCCAGCGGAGAGATCTATTTGTTCATGTCTTTATGCATGAGGCAACTGGGCAACCAGGCGATCTAGAGACCAGCTACATGGTATAACACATGTCTACAGACAGTTCCTGCATGGACACACCATGCACACATGTGCATGTGTACATGTGTACAAAGTGAGCATGAATATCAGCAGCTGGACTTAGGTTGCAGACCTCAGGTGGTTGCATGCAAAAATACTAACTGGGGAGGCTGGGAGATCTAGGGTCCAGCTACTGGAATAGACTGAGGCCAGTTACTGGATGGATTCGTATTCTACATATGTATGCATGCATGTATTTTCCACTAGTGAGCTCCACCCTTGAGCAGCCAGATGGGAACAGTATACCTCTACTGGGACTACGTGCTTGATCTTGATACTTCATGGACCTGGGGACATGGAGCTGCAGCAGCCTCACATCTATCAGGCTACCAGAGCTGGCAACTCCTAACAACAGCTAGTGAGAGATCATCAGATTAACCTGAATCAGTCTGCAGAAGATGCCATTAAAAATCTGACAAGGCACATAGATGCATTTTTTTGGTGAGAAAAAAATCATTCTAGCTAGAATGCTTAACGAGTATCTATCGCCAGTAAGACTTACGACAACTAAAAAAGATCAAAGGCAAAAGAAGACACCAGCTTGCCCAGCCAAGGGTCAAAAAAAAACTTCACCAGTGTAGGTAATTTAACTTCTAAAGCAAATCAAAAACAAAAAGTAGTCAGAAAAATCCAGAGAGGTGATAACTACAGTGTATTTGTCAGATTACTCTGTTGCTTTCTTTTTTATCTTTACACTGAGACTGCCTTACCGCATGCAGGTTTTACAACACTGCGGTCTCTACATGAAAGATCTGGAAAGGTGTTCCAGTTCTAAAGATTTAATTTAATCTTTGAACCCACTGAACAAACTGAGCAGCAAAAATCCCACTTGTTAACATTAAAACTTTTAAGTTATTCTATTGACAACTGAGGTTTCATTTGTATCCCACATTAAAAAGATGTCCATTTCTCAGAATTACAAAATTAAACCAACAGTTAATATATTTAGTGTAAGAAATCTGTGCTGAGATTTTCAAGATACTTGCCAATTGCAAATTTTGTTTCCTCATCACCAAATCAAATAAATATTTGATGGTATTTAAATACCACCATTTCAAAAATTAATGTCTTGTGCAATAGCACTCACATAAATAATATACAAATAATTGCAAGCCAGTGTATGAAAAATGAAGACCTGATGTTATGCAGTAATTCGAGGGCCACTAGGTTATAGTTAACAACATTTTTATCCCATGCAATGCTTAAGCAATTTTAGGTGAGCAAAGCCAGAAGTATAGGACAGGAACGTAACCTCTAACTCACACTTGATTTTCTTGAATGTTGAGAATTGAGGTTAAAAGCTATTCCAACTCCCACAACTATCTGCAGATGGGCCAAGTATTGTTCAGAATGAATGAGTTTGTGGATTTAATATATTACATGATCAAGAGCAATACTATAGCCTACATTTTAGAAGAAAAAGCTCTTTCCAAAAATTAAGACTCCTACAGCAACACAGAACTTAGTAGCATGGTTCAAAGCTAACCAGTATGATTGAAAACACAGCCAGAGGTCTATGAACAAGACAGGACACACTTCTTTTAAGAGCTTTGCTAACAGTAGCTCCCCACACTGGGGAGTATCAATCTGAAAGAAAATCTGGGCCACAGTAACTCTGAAATGCCTAAAGGGAGCATAAGCCCTGTGTCATTAAACTCCCCACTCCACAGATTTAGTCAAAAGTCCACATTCCCACACAAAAAGGTACAAGGGGAAAGGGGTACACACTACAGTCAGTAATATTGTACTTTAGTCAGAGACTGGAGTTAAAAAGAAAAAAATATGCAGAACAGAAAAAATGACTGGACTAACACTGCAATGGAAAATTCAACTTAAAGCCAAAACTAGAAGCAACAGAAATGGACACAGAAGCCAAACTGAAAGCTCATTCATACCTGTCATTTGGTGATGGGCTGACAGCAGCTGGTGCCTCAGGTGGTTTTTCTGCTGGCTTCTCGTCTTTAGGAGTACTCACAGGTGCAGACTCACAAGCAACTGCAGCTGGTGCTGGAGTGGTAGGGACAGGAGCTGGCACAGGAGCAGCTACAGGGGTTGGTGCAGGGACTGGTGTGGGAGCTGCACTTGTCAAGCTGACAGTGGCAGTAGAATTTGACTGCTGAGTTGCTGTTGCTGCTGCTTTGGGCTATTGGAGGACAACAGAATTCAGACACAGCACAAAACTCCTAAACCAATGCTTTCTATAGTCAATACATTGATTAAGTTCTGTTAAGACCATTTGTGCTTGACATTGCTGCCTCAACAAGTATAACGTTAAAATATTCCAACATATCAACTATAGTGCCCCTTATTGTGTTTAAACAGGCAACTGGTAGTGCCACCCAAGTGCTTACTCAGATACCTAAGTATTCACACTGTTTGCATATGATGTGAAATGCAAAGATAAGGTCTAAATATTTATAGACTGCAATACTCCAAATATGAAAACAATATTGTGTTTTATAAAAGTGCATTTTCAGATGAAACTAAAACAGTTGTCAAGAGACTCTGGCAAGTGTAACAAGCGTAAGGTTTTCTCACCACTCACATTTGGAAAGAAGTGATAAAGGTAGAAATCACTTTTCATTGTAAATACTATTTTCTGAAACATGAGATGGTAAGAATTAAGGCTAACAGATTTAAACTGAACTTGAAACAAGTTTTACTTATGCTGTCTTTACATTTAAAGCATTACATAACATTTCACATGCTTGACTTCAGTAGTGACCACCAAAAATACAGCAGAATCAAGGGTTACTAGATCTACAGCAACAAATTTAGATTTGCAAAAGCTCACATATAACTGTGATTTAATCTTCATGCCTCACTACTGCAAATATGTAATAATCATACTAGATATAAATGATTGCAGCCCCTGGCTAAGTTATGGAATTAAGCTTTTGAAAACTGTATCAACTGTAGTCCCTTACCTACAAATACCCTTATGGACTGACACGGCTGAGCCACACTCCTGCCTAACCAAGAGGAACCGTTGAACTTTAGCGTAACACAACTACTTATTCAAGACAAATCACTTGCAGATAATGTTTTCTTAAACTAGGAAAAATGTATTTCCTCCTTATGTCTGAAAGGAGAGTTTGAGAATGAATAGCTTCCAACAGGGCAGACATGGTAAAC
Source organism: Anser brachyrhynchus (assembly GCF_964034855.1). Lineage (NCBI taxonomy): Eukaryota > Metazoa > Chordata > Aves > Anseriformes > Anatidae > Anser > Anser brachyrhynchus. The sequence continues at coordinate 46,153,489 of NC_137697.1, forward strand.
ATGATTTTAACAAGTATTCATAGAAAAAAAAAGAAAAAAAGCTCAAATGTAAATAGTTCTGAGTATCCGAAAAGGTTTGCAGTTGTGCTTATGCAACAGACAACTCTTGCACAGAACAGATTCAAAAGTAGGAAAAATGAACTTAAAGACTTAACAAAAGGACCACAATACTGAAGAACTGTCCAAGTCCAAAATACAGGTCCTTTGATATGACAAGGTATTGGATTTAGCAATTTTTCATGGGATCTTTGTTTCTTATGCTATAAATAAAATGAAAGATGAACTCTGAAATCTTATCAATACCTCTTTGCTTCCACTGATAAATGCCTCTTCTCCCAGCAAACCAGACTAGAACATTTGTTTGCTCAGGAACAGTGCAACAATAGTTGCATTCAAATTGAGAAGATAATGAGCCAGCACTGGACAGGAGTGAAGTGTTTTCACTTCACAGGAACATGGGTTTTCTTTGTTAGGAAGAAGACCTCTAACTCCAAAATTAACTTCGTATCTCAAGACTTAGATGAAGCCAGTTTTATTCAAATTCCAAATGTCTGGAATGCCTAGAAAATCAGTAGCTTGAGTAGAAATGCTTCAAATATGTGTCAGAATCATTCACTTCAATTTGCCATTGAGGTCCTTCAAAACTCCAAGATTTTTTGACATATGTTTTCTGTTAAGCCACTAGGTTTAAGCTGCTGAAAAGCAACAGGGCGAGACTGAAAGAAGTTCTGTACATTCAGTTTAGGAACAATCTAGCTTCCAGTCTTCCTTTTAAGCAAATCCCTGGAGGGATATCCCAGAGACAAGGAAGAAGGAATAGCAAAATCAAAGTCTGTCAGTGGAAAATATTTTCTTCAGTATAAACATTCAGAACAGAGCAGCAACAACAATCAACTTGGTTGCACAAGGTCTGAGAAGTAGTATTTCAAATCTATTCACACAGTCATTTTACTGCTGACCAAAATTCTCAGATAACCACTATCCATTGGTTTCAAGGCATGTATAATCAATCACTCATCATAATGAAAAAAAAAAAGTGAATGCAATTCTGTTTTCAAAAATAAAGATTACTCACTTTTGTCACCATAACCACCACAAAGTTCTTCTCATCTATTTTGTATTCTTTAAGAGCAGTATCATCATTAAGAATTTTACCTGGCAAATAAATCAGATGCAAGTTCGTAACAGGTCATTCAACAGATTGTTATATGAGCTTGGTTTTCCCTTATAAAAACACACTTCCAAAAACACAGAAAAACAAGTCTTACGCAGGCTTATGAACACTAATAACTGTACAAAGTCTTCTGGCCATTAAGTTTTGGCAGTATAGCTCCTACTAATTTTCCTCCTATGATGTCCCCATACTAGTTAGATGGGAGACAGTCTTTCTATTTTGGTAGAAAGCCTGACACTTGCTCAAAGTGTTGAATATGCTTCAAGTCATTTAAAACATAAGTGTAAAATCTAGCTTTATTTAACTTTTAACACAGAGATACAAGTAATGCAAAGGAAAGATTTTAGCATACAATAAGCTGAACTGAGTAACTTATGCCTGCTTATACACTCTAGACATAATGAGAAAATTCCTGTCTGTTCTCTTCTGTTAGCACTTAAATTTAGAGAACTATTTATGGTTCCCTGCCACAGTGTAAGTTTATCTACTTGAGATAAGTTCGTGACTTCACAACTTTAAAAATGTATTCTTGAAAGAAGGCTAAAGCATTTGAAAAAGCTATGACTGTTCCACATCCTGCTACTTTGATAGAAGGATGAAAGACAATGATCAGATAAAACTACAAATCTTTTCTTCTTATACTACCACTTCTTATGCTTTATAAACAGAGATGGCACTGTGGCTATTTACCTCACTTCTACAAGAACTTAAGAATATATTAAACCACACAGGCATTTTGTAGAATAAGTTACTTCAAAGGAAATCCCACAAATCATAAAATAAAGTCTGTACCGCACTGAGTTTTAGAGCAGCTTATTCTACTACAAAGTTTTCAGAAAATATTTTATAGTTTTAATTGATTCATTTTCTGAGGAAGATTCCAAATTTTCCGAATTGATTCATTTTCCAAAGAAGTGCCAAAGATCACTTCCCATTTCAAGATTAAAATACACACCTTCAAAACCATCCTCAGTCATGGTGGAATATATCATTTAACTTTAACGAGTAGGAGACATCCTTATACTGATGATTGCAAGGAAAACAAGAAATGTACACAAATATTATGGCACTTACAACACAAATTAGGTGGTACTGTCCTAGTCCCCAGTGGTTTTATCTTGGCCTTTCAGGTCAAATAATCAAGAATGTATTATGTATACTGTAGTAGTAATAATGCATGTAGCAGGTGGTGTGGCATCTGACTCACAACCTACACAGGCTTATTTCCACTTTTCTGCTGTATAAGCACTTTGGGGAAGGAGCTTGCACAACACATATTTGCAGACATCCTATCTTCTCTGGACACGCTGCTCTCAGGGTTTCTAGACTGATATAGATGACAACACAAGAGATTACTAATCACTGCTGACTAGCAGTAACTTTTTTTTTCTTTCTTTTTTTTTTTTAATAAGAAACCATTTTAGTTAAAAATGGGGTATTTCTTATCAGGTTCAGCTGGGATATCACTTTACCAAAGTACGAAACTTCTGAAGTTCATTTTAATCCATGTAAAAATATCACCATTGCACCCCTGTTGTATCTCTTGTCCAAGATAAAAAATAAAATTCATCTTTGAGGAGCAAAGACAGGGTTCTGAAAATATGAGAGAACCATTACTAAGAGTACACTTCAATTTTAAATCTTGTTTTTTATATTTTCTACTGCTTGTGGATTATACAATGCTGCAGATGAATTCTGGCTTTTGAAAATATGCAAACCACATTGTATTATCTTACGCAATCCCTGATTTTTTTTTAATCACAAAATACTAACAATGTCATACAATTATATATATCACATGAGGCCTTCTACCTTGTTCATGTGTCTTTATTATATATGTGACTGTCACGCTCACGTTCTTGATGTGCATTCTCTTCACTCAAGGCCAAGGGTCAAAATTTGCTAAGAAACATAGTTGTAGGAAGCCCTTCAAACAAGTAGAGACTCTGGACTCATCTTATGATTTTCATCTTTCTACCATGATGAGTGTCTTTATCTTACTAAAAGTGGAAAGCCAGTACTGCTTACAAAGCAGAAAGCTGGAAAAGTAGACCACCAAAATTTCTTTCAACCGTGACTTGAGAGGAAAAAGCAGTAGAAGCGTGAGTCGTGGGATGGAATGTTGATATGAAGTGAAAACAAAATCCGTCTCTACGTATTAGTAACAGAACAGACCAGTCAGGTAGAAGATGACAGAAAAATATTACCACAAAATTTCACCAATTATGTGAATTATATATATATATTATATTATATATATATTATATATATATATTATTATGTATTAGTACAAACCTAGTAATTTCATGTCTCTATCTGACATTAGCCTGCTTTTTGCTATTACATAATACATGTTTTTAGTGACAATTTAGAAGTATTACAAATTGCAGAAACAAAGGTACTTGTAATTAAAAGACATGGGTTTGGTAGTGGGTGTCTGTTGTCAATCTACAAGAAATAATCTATTAAACTGTCTGAGGTACAGGGAGGAATGCTTCAGGTATATACACAAAATAAACTGAATAAAAGAAAAGAGTTAACCCATAACAGAAAATGCTATCTGCTTAAATATGTTTTTTTTACAGCACCCAAGACTAAAACTGTTAGTGTATTATGCTATGAGAGCACAAATAACAACAGAAACACAGAATTAAAACCCCAACAAATCTGATATAAGATTGAGAGCTCCCCTTGACAATGAGGTTTGTTGCTGGTTTTCTTTTTGATTAAACTTGTTTGCCTTTCAGAATTTAACATATTTAGAAGATTTAACATTCAAATCAAAGTCAAAGAAGAACAGAAAAAATATGGTAGGTTCAGATACAACATCTTGAAAATATCTATTACCTGCATAAATTAGTTTTTGGCCAGCTACTGGAAAAGCATCTTTCCCCCTTTCTGATTCAATCTTCTCTTTCAGCGCCTTTACCTAAAGCACAGAAACAGTCTTGTTGAAAAAAAAAATTGCTTTACAACAAAAACTTTAAGTACACTTTGTTCTTAAGCTTTTACTACTAAATAGTAGTTTTCAGTCATATATTGATTATTCACTTGAAGTACATCAGTCTTTCAAAGATGTCAGCACAAAGCTTCCCAGTGCAATATGTACCCTCCACAAATACTCTAATTCAAATACAAAGATGAGAGACAACTCATTTATCCATTAAAATTCTTAAGTACAAGTCTATGACAGTAAGAAGTTGAGAAATCTGGGCAGAAAATACTTTTATCTTCTGACCCACTTCTCTTCCCTGTTCTTTCTCTGAATGTAGCGGTACACATACTATGCACAGCTAGAACTAATCTTTATCATAACGACTCTTCATGGAATGTCTGCTTTATTTAGTTAGTTAGTTAGTCAGTTTGTAAGGTCACCATGACATTTGATTTATCTTGCTGGAATCACATGAAACCTCGATAAGCAACAACTTGTGCAAATTGTCCGGTTGTTCATTTTACAGACATTGTTTTCAATTATTTCTCCTTCCCAGTAATACGTGGAGCTTTGCCTAACAAATTTAAGCCTACCCCAAAATCATTTTGCCCTATTTACTTGTTTATGCAGACCACTGCCATACAGCCTACACCTTCAGAGCACTGCAAACAATAGCTCAAATGACACATTTTTAGCTGTGATCAACCAGGGGGCCTGTGTTCTCCACAAAGACCTTGTAACAACATCCTGAGGAGACAAAGGTTGTTCTTGTAGAAGAGCGTCTGTAGCAACACATTTGAAATCGTATTTTAATACCTATATCAAAACATTTATTGTTGCTTCTTGACAGACAGACGCTGCCAATCTATTATGAACTTAGTGATCCAAACTAACTCCACCTTCTAGAGCTTTCTTTTTCCTGCATATTCATAAGCTTTTTTTCATGCAATGCTTTGCTGTTGATAATGTATCTAGCAATTCCACCAGCTAAGCATGAGAAAATGTATTTGTCCTGTCAGCTGAGCTGGACTGGGAATTATTTGTATCACAGGTAGCTTCAGTACTATCATTGCTCTTAATTTTTAAAGCAGTAGCTCACTACTAGGGTGGCTTACATAGTAAATACACTGAAACAACATTTTAAGATGTTAAATGATAAGTATTTACTGAGACTCAAAAAGGCCAGCTTTTCAGCACAATTAAAACCTGTCATCCACTCGACATGCCAGCCGTATTTCCTGGTTTCCTATCATTCCTCTGTAAATAATGTAAATAACCTGTTTTATTTCTTCTTTTCCTTCATTGGTCTCCTCTCTTCTTCTCCCTCTTCCTCTCAGATTTTACTTCTGAAGTTTATTAATGGGTTAATTCTTTCACATTTTGGGTGTTTGGTCCAACAGAGATTGACAAAACTCGAACACTGACAAGAAGCTGCATCTTTTCAACAGTAACAAGAAAATAAGAGCTTGCTTGCTTTACTATACTTCTTAACCCATCAAATGAGACCTGCAGAATATAAACCATTCTGTAATCCTGCACCTAGGTGATACAGGTGACTGAACCACTAGCCACAGAAGGATACAGAACACAAGCTAGACATTTGCTTTTCTACAGCAAAACAGCAGCTCACTGCTATCCATTAGTATTCAAGAAGGTCAAAGCATTAACTACTGTAATACTACTGATTTGCTGATAGCATCACCATTCTCTTGCACTTACTTGTACAAAAGTAGTTCTGTCCCTGGACTTAGATTTGTTTAATGGCTTAAGAAGATCATTTCCTTGAAAACTAAAAATATAAGTTGTGAATTCGTTCCCAATTGTTATTTAAAGCTGACAGTCACTCACCTTACAACACAACAATCTGCTTAGGCTGTGGATAAGCAATCAAGCATCTTTTCTAAATATTTTAAAGTATTAGGTTTTTTAGGCAATGCCAGTTAAGTTTCCTGCTCCCATCAGGGAAAACTATCTCCAAAACCATGCTGAAGACATGTTGTTTTAAATGCCTACGTTTTAACATAGTGCTTAACTATTCAAGTATTTAGGTACTTTTACGAATGACTCAAAGATGATATCTCAAAGCATTTCACTCAGTCACTATGTCTGCTACGGATATATAACAAATATTGTAATGTGATCAGCAAGTACTATGTATTTTGACAGAGAAAACTAAGGCTTTTTTCAAGTCCTCTGCACTCTATCAAGCTACTGTTTTCAGATGTCTCCTGGCTTTCTGGAAGTTTTTATTATTATTAATGTCGTGGCTATGGTCAGGACAAACTAAACACATTAACACACAATAATTGCACTGTGTTAAGGAGTTTGGGTATTTATTGCCTTTGTGAAATAGTGACAGTTAATACAACTAACAATACAAAGTTATACGCAAGCAGTTACCACTGCTTCCCCTTTGCTGTCTGACAGGAGTGGGGCTGTCAGTGGTCAGAAGGAGCAGAGCACTGAGTACGGTGATGCCACCTGCACGAGGTTGGAGTGTGGTTAACTCCAGCTGTGCAAGCTTAGCCTCAAGCATCCCTAGAGGTCCTCCACAGCCAGCTCTCACAGAATCACAGTGGTACACTGGGTAGGACAAAACAACGTGTTTGCTCCCCAAGTACAGAGGCACTCTGGCTAGAACCTGCCAATACAGTGGCTATGACTGGCTTCTTACAGGAATTAAAAAAAAAAAAAAGAAAAAAGAAAAAAGAAAAAAAGAAAGAAATCGAAGAGAGAAGGCTGTTACTGTTTCCAGTACAGGTCTCCTGTATTTTCTGTACTTGCTAAATATGTCAATCATTCTAGGAACACATAATATACTAAATTCAAACACGAATTACTTCAGACCTCTGACATTTCTCCAGCTGACAAACAGTTTACACAGACCTAAAACAAATTTAAGCTTAACATAGCTCAACTAATTTACAGTAATTTGCTAACTATATGCATACACACTGCCATTTGCAAAGGCAAGGAACATTAACTTAAGCTTCTCATTTAACTGGACATGCACTCTCGTCTAAAGCAAAACTTTTGCCATGCAAAGATATCTCATGTGGTATGTTGATTCACAGTAACTTGACACATCGTGAGCTCCACATTATAAATTAAGAAATTCTGGAATGTGGTTCAGGTTGTTCCTATTAAATTGGAAATATATACAAGTAACTTCCAGGTGATACATTTCCAAACACGGCAACTGTTTATAGAGAAGAGTAATTTATATAAGGGAAACCCTATTATATCTCAGATGAATTGACTTAAGAGATCATATCTTTTAAACGGAAAAAATAAATGAACTTTTATATTTAAGCCAGCTCCGAACTACCAGCTTGAATCGTAGAGTAATTTGGGTTGGATGGGACCTTTAAGGATCATCTAGTCAAAACTCCTGCCACAGGCAGGAATATCTTCCATTAGATCAGGCAGCCCAAAGGCCCATCCAACCTGACTCTGAACAATTCTAGTGATAGGGTGTCCACAACCTCTCTGGGCTACTGCCCACTGTCCTGTTCCAGAGTCTCATCACCCTCATAGTGAAATGTTTCTTCCTTATGTCCAGTCTAAATCTACCCTCTTTCAGTTTAAAACTCTTACCCCTTGTCCTGTTGCTACAGGCCCGGGTAAAAACTCTTTCTCAGTCTTTGTTAGAAGCCTTTAAGTATTGAAAGGCTGCAACAAGGTGTCCCTGGAGCCTTCTCTTCTCCATGCTGAAGAAAACCAACCCTCTCCACCTTTATTCACAGAAGAGGTGCTCCACTACTGTGAATGTTTTCACGGCCCTCCTCTGGACCCACACCAACATGAATTGTTTTCAGTGATGCTCAGTGCCAAGACAAGACACAAGTGGCACAAACCAAAACACAGGAGTTTCCCTCTGAACATCAGGAAGGAATTTACTGTTGGGTGGTGGAGTATACCTCCTTGGAGATCTTCAAAAGCTGCCTGGACATGGTCCTGGGCAACCTGCTCTGGATGTCCCTGCTTGAGCAGGGTGGTTGGACCAGATGACCTCCAGAGACACGTTCCAACCTTAAGCATTCTTTGAATTGATGCTTATTATTAAAGATGTTTTCATAAAATATGGATTCTCTTTATTCTGCAGCACTGTGACTGCTGTATAGTCCCAGGAGAGGTGCTCTGGGGATCCCAGCACAAGAAGGACCACAAAGATATCAAGGGTCTAGAGCACTTCTCCTTCTGAAGACAGGCTGAGGGAGCCAGGGTTGTTCAGCCTGGAGAAAAGAAGGTTCCAGGGAAACCAGAACTGGCTGGGTGGAAAATGGACTGTGAGCAGCTCTGAGAAGAACCTGGGGGTGTTAGTTGACGAGACGCTCAACATGAAGCATTTAAGGCCAGGCTGCACGGGGCTTTGAAAAACATGGCCTAGTGGAAGGTGTCCCTGCCCATGGCAGAGGGTTGGAATTAGATAATCTTTAGGGTCCCTTCCAATCCAAACCATTCTATGAGTCCATGATTCTATGTTCCAGTCCCTTGATCATAGCGGTAGCCCTGCACTGGACTCTCCAGTGTGTCCAGGTCTCTCTTGTACTGGGGGGCCCACAACTGGACACAGTACTACAGGTGTGGCCTCACCATTGCTGAGTAGAGGGGGAGGGTCTCCTCTCTTGTCCTACTGTCCGTACTTTGCCTAATGCAGCCAAGAAAAACGATAGCTTTCTTAGTGGCAAGGGCACATTGCTGACTCATGCTCAACTTGGTGCCCAGCAGTTCCCCCAGGTCCATTTATGCAGAGCTGCTTTCCAGCTGGGTGACCCCCAGCATGTCCTGGTGCCTGGGACTGTTCCTACCCAGGGGCAGGACTGCAATTCTCCATGTTGAACTGCACGAGATTCAGCCAGACAGGCCATTTCTCCCGCCTGTTAAGGTCCCTCTGGATGGCTATGAGGCCCTCTAGTGAGTCAGCTACCTCCCCAAGCTTTGTGTCATCAATGAATTTACTGACGGTGCACTCCATCCCATCATCCAGGTTGTTAATGAAGATGCTAAACAAGACTGACCCAGTACTGACCCTTAGGGTACTCCACCTGTTACTGGCCTACATCTACACTTTGCACCACTGACTACAAGCTGCTGGTACTGGCCCTTCAGCCAGTTTTTGAACCACCTCAGTGTGCTTATCCAGCCCGCACCTCCAACAGCTTCTCTACGAGGGACAGTGTAAAAGGCCTTACTGAAGCCCAGGTAGGCAACATCCATTGCCTCCCGCCCATCTATCACATTGGTGATTTCATTACAGAAGCTTGTCGGGTTAGTCCATGTTCTGGTTTAACTCTAGCAGGCAGCTCAGTGCCACACAGCTGCTCGCTCACTCTCCCAGGTTGGATGAGGGAGAGAATCAGAAAGGTGAAACTGCAATAACTCATGGCTTGAGAAAAAGACAGTTTACTAGGTAAAGCAAAAGCCACATGTGCAAGCAAAGCAAAACAAATAATTCACTTGCTGCTTCCCATCGGCAGGCAGGTGTTTGGCCACCTGCAAGCGAAGCAGGGCTCATCAAGCGTAGCAGTTTCTTGGGAAGACAAACACCATCAGTATAAACAACCCCCCCTTCCTCCTTCTATACCCCAGCTTTTACTGCTGAGCACGGCACCACATGGCATGGGACATCACTTTGCCAACTTGGGCCAGCTGTACTGGCTGTGTCACCTACCAATTTCTTCTCGTGCACCCTCAGCCTCCTCGCTGGCAGGAAAGCATGAGAAGCAGAAAAATCCTTGGCTCTGTGTAAGCACTGCTCTGCAACACCTAAAACCAGCAGCATGTTATCACCACTGTTTTCATTCACAAACCAAAACACAGCATCATCTGAGCCTCTATAAAGAAAATTAACTCTGTCCCAACCAAAACCATGACAGTTAGTCATGAATTCCCCTTGGTGAATCCATGCTGACTGGTCTTGATTTTCTGCTCCTTCATGTGCCTGAAATTGTTTCCAGAATTAGTTGTTCCATCACCTTGCCAGGGATCAAGGTATGGCTAAACAACCAGTAGTTCCCTGGGTCCTCTCTCTCACACTTTCTGAAGATAGGGCAAGGCATTTGCTTTCCTCCAGTCTTCAGGCACTTCTCCCAGTTACTGTGATCAAGTAGTTACAGAAAGCAGCCTCACAATCACATCTGCCAGCTCCTTCAGCACTCATGGGTGCAACCCATCAGGGCCCATGGTCTTAGGAATGGTCAGTCTGCCCAAATATTCCCTGGCCTTGAGTACCATGATAACATTGCCTGTCTGCACTGCAAGCAGCATGGAGTACCTTGGCCTTTGCACTGCCCCAGGTAAACAGGTCTCCTGTTTCCTTCAGGAGAGGGCCCATATTTTCCCTAGTGTTCCTTCTGTCACTGAGGTACTTGCAGAAGCCTTTCTTGTTGCCCCTGATGTCCTTGGCCAGATTAAATTCCATCTGGGCTTTAGCTTTCCTAACTTGATCCCTGGCTGTTCAGACAATGGGTCTGTATTCCTCCCAGGCTACAAGTCCTTGCTTCCACTCTCTGTAGTTTCCTTCTTGTGTCTTGAGTTTGGCCAGGAGCTCCTTGTTCATCCATGCAGGCCTCCTGGTATTTTTACCTGACTTCCTCTTTGTGACAATGCATCACTCCTTGCAGGTGATCCCTGAATGTTAGACAGCTTTCTTGGGCCCCTTTCCCCTCCAGGGCTTTATCTCATGGTACTCTACCAAATAGACACTTTAAGAAAAAAAAAGAAAAAATAAAAAAACAGTGCTCTTAATGGTGAAAGTCCCCCATGAGGGGTAGTGAATGTGAGGCTGCTCCTGTTTGTCTGTAGAGGGTCTTGTGCACCATCTCCCATTCTTCCTGGTCAGGTGGCCTGTAGCAGACCCCCACTATAATATCACCTAGCCCTGTCTTCCCTCTAACGCTAACCCATGAACATCTGGTCATCCATCCCCAGGTAGGGCTCCATGCAATCCATCTGGTCACTGACAACATCATCTCATCTCCTCAGCCTGTCCTTCCTAAAGATCAGCTACCTTTCCATTACAACACTTAGTCGTGGGAGCCATCCCACCACATCTCCATGATGCCCGTAAGACCACACACAGCCCTGCAAGCAGACACGCTTCTCTAATTCATCTTGTTTATTCCCCGTACCGTGTGTGTTACTATACAGGCACTTACTTAAGAGTAAGGGTGAAAAGGGTGCCTGACACTCCTTTATCAGAGGGCAGCGGCAGCACATGCCCCTGGCATCCTAGCTCAAGGGCTGGCTATTCACACTTGTCAGAAGCCCCTGAGCTTGTCAGAGGCCACTAGAGGTTCCCTGGGCTCACACCTTTACTGGTCTCCCTCACCTTTGTCCTGGCCTAACAGCAGCAGGCACCCTCAAGTTCCTCAGAGGGCTGCCAGGCTTTCCTCGGTGTTCCTGGACCTTGAGCCCAGAAGGTCCTGAAGTTTCCTGACATTTCCCAAAGCAGAGCCAAAGATTGTAGCACCCGTTGGCTGCTTCTGGGAGCTGCGCTGGAAACCGTACCCTAAAGATCTGGAAACAGAACACTTTTACACTATGATAGCCAATCTACAAATGATCTCATTTTTTTTCCCGCCCCCTATGAATTTCAGATGTGTGACTATCCCTACTAGTCAGAGAATACTGAACACAATGCCCTTAAGAATAGCTGCCTTGCAATCTGTTTAATTAAGAGTCACAGCTGATGAACTCCTAACTGCAAAACAGGTCTTCCAAAGAAATACCAGTCCCTGAGTGCATCCCAGATGGGCGTCCTAAAAACAGGTTACGTGAAACTGATAGTGCTAAGATGCCCAGCTGTTCCCTACGGTTATTTTAGCCAGCTAACTAAGTGGGACATGCTGGGTTCCTTCTAGGCAAGTATTTCACATAACTCAAGTGTACTGAACAAACTCACTCCCTTCTCTCTCACACACCAATTTCAACTTCTCTTACTTTATACACTATGTCAAAACGGACAAGGAAAAATCAGGTGAGATAAAATCACATTTCTTAATTTCCAATAAAAAAGCCACCAGTATACTTGTCATTTTTAACTACATAGCCAAAATAAAACTTCAGAATTTCTTGAGATCAATAGAGAAACTGGATATAGAACCAAAATGGACACCTTCCTGCATCAAGTCATATACTCCCCTCCTTCCACACCACAATCTTCATCAGGAATCCAATCCACAGATTAGTGGATCTAAAGACAAGTAAGGATTTTTTGCTATCTCTTGCACTACAGGGTTGCTACGAAGTTTCTTCTGATGTTCAAAACACCTTTTTGCTGATTTCCAGCCCAAATTAATTCACTGACTATTAATACTCTTCTGTTTCTATGCCAGTGTTACAATTTAAGCATGAATAACCCTTCCACCTCCCTTGGTGCGTACCACTGTAGTTAGCACTACCAAACCCTCCTCCCAGCTCATAACCTAAGCCAGCCTGGGCCCTTTAGCTTACTTTCACTTAATAGTCTCAGTCTTCCGCACCATCACAGCACCTCTTTGCTGTACCAGTGGAAATTCATTCCTCCTGGGAATGGGTGGCCAGCAAACATGTAGAACAGTGACACTGCTACTCTTGCAGGAAATTCCAGGATTTATAAGCTTGAGGGCTTCATCTTTGGGACAGACATTTCCAAACAACAGGCCCTCCAATCAGATAGCCAAGCACAAGCTTTGAGTCCCTTAATTCCATCATGTTTCTATTGCTTTTGTACTCGTGTATTACTCTTATCAAATTAATAAAAATACTATAAATAGATGGATCCCAAAACTAACTCCTAGAGACCTTCACCACCCACCTGCCTACAATTCAACTGTTTCGAGAAGGAACTTGAACAGAGGGGGGGTCTTTGCAATTCTGCTACCAATCTTCACCTGTTCTGCAATAGACTAACAAGTTTATCCCGGACTGGAGAAACAGTCACCTTTTAGACATGGTCAAAAGCTTTCAGTCCAAAGGGCTTTGCTCTTCTCCCCAGCTCCTGAGCTAAGACATGTGGAGGCTCCTCTCAACACTTCTGTTTAGAGATTGGGCTAACGTTCCCAAGTTTTCCCTCCCACTGAAAACACATATACCGCATGCTGCACTGCCATATGGATGCTGCTCAACCAGTTGAGGATAACGTTGTTGTATCCAACAATAATCCAGATAATGAAGCAACAAACTCATCTGTGTCACAAATTTTAAAACCCTTAAACTCCATGATCACACATTAATGGCAAACACCTTGCCTGTTATTGAAATGTCCAGGGCATAAGATGCTTCATATCTAGTAACTAAAAGTTTTATAGTAGCTTCGTTGATAAGACCACATCTGGTCCTAACTTTTCCTATGAATAATAAAAGCAGGTTTTGTTGTTGCAAACCTACACTTACAGAAATCTCTCATATGTTTTTCCTTAACGGGACATTCAATAGTCAGGAAACCACCCTGAGAGTTGCAAGAACAGATTACTGCCCTGCATTGGGTTCCAGAGGTATAACAGATGCAGTAATTGAGAAGGACCATAGGAGAGGAAGAGTCCTGTGAATCTGTTCAATTCATCTTTTAATGACTGGTTGAAAAAAAAAAAATAGTATGTACTCAAGAAAAAAGGCACTTAAAGAATTATGTCAATATTTTAAAACGGCCTCACAGGCAATATAAAGTATTCATAAACTACCATATTTGCCATTCGCATGTGTGATGTTACAGCCTGTATACAAGGAAAGCATGGCCTAGTAGATGAATAGCCTGGAACTGGCAAAGTAAAAATCCAAATTTAGCTTTGCCACTTACTTCCTAAGCAATTACCTCTGCCTTTCTAATTTCCTTTCCAAAACTGTGTTCATTTACACCTAGCTGAAGTTTATCAGTAGAGTAGTTGCTGTTACGCACTGCCTGGAGATCAACAAAATGAATTTCTGATCTCAAAGTTGGCCTCTAGGCACTTCTATCCTGCATTTCAAAATTGACTTCAACACTTTAAAAAAAGGAGTCATTAGGGTCACGATTCTGATGCTAAATGATGACTGAAATGTCTGTACACATGAAGTTTTGTAGTGATACATGAATAGATTTCAACATAAAGCTGAGCTTTAAGCAACAGAAAAAATGCTCAGCTGTCAGTACATTGCAAAAACAGTAGAAAGATGTGGCTTTTGACAGCTCTCAGTGCTCCCTATGAACTCACAGGGGCTTGCCTTAAGGAGAAAACTTACATTCTGTAAGTGGTGACTCTTCCATGGTCATGCTGATTAGCATGAACAAGTATATTCTCCTCATACTGGTTCTATTGCTTTTACTCTATTTGAACAGTTTCTAATATGAGGAAAACTGGTAAGAAATTTTAAGTAATAAGATAATTTTTTAAAAAACAAAACTTTTAATTCTGCATACTGACAAACCAATTGGAAGAGTACAACAAGCTTTATTTAGGTACACTCTAATGGCCTTCATTTTGGACACCAAAAAACAGTTAGAAATATGAGGTATGAAGCGCAGGCATTCAAGCTGGGGGGATGGAAGAAAAGTATTTCAGCCGTACTTCCCTTCCTGAGTCTACTCTACCCCTGGGACAAGGAATGACAAGAGACAGGGAGAGATGTCAGCATTTATACTACACTTCGACTCAGTACACCTATAGCAGCCACCAGCCCTTTCCTCTGCTTTCCACGTTCACTTGGTGCTTCCTGCAGAGCAGCACACAAAAAGGAGAGCCTGCAAAGCCTCTGTCTGGTTCTGACAGGGCCCGGATGAGACATGCTGCACCTCACCATGTCCTGTAAGATAAAAACAGATTTGTTTCAATGAGTCAGCTCAATCCGAGTATCCTGTCACCCACGGCAGGAGAAGACATTGGCAGCCATATTCTTTAGTCCTGTGTTTAAACAGATATATACATTTCCCTTCAGGAAAGTGTTTTGCTGTGCTTCAGAAACACAATGAAAATACTTCCGAAAGACCTGCTAGTATGTATGCACGAGGGCAGCAATAAGACTGCAGAATGTAGCACGATTGTTTGCTCGTACTATTCTTTAATTAACCTACATGTCCACCAACCATAGATTGCAAAGGGAACACTTTCTAGTCTGTTGTTATCCATATCAAGTGCAGACACCTTGGCCTACCAATCATATTTAAAGCCTGTTTTGCAGCTACATACATAATTATCTATACAACCTGTATATTTAACTTGTCAGTTCACTCACTTGCCATCTTGGAAATAGCGCTCGAAGAAAGTTTGGACTGTTGAGAGATATAGCACATAATATTTACAAATTATTATTAAAGTACCAAAGTAATTTTTTCTTGCTGGCAGTTAAACTGGAGAACATTCCAAAATAAAACTGTAAACTTATGACCACAGAGGTAACACATACAAAAAATAAGTTACCAGAGAAAAACACATTCTAATATGAATAAACTTAGTTGTATTCATAATTTATGCCACCATAACTTATTCTTCATTATATTTTAAAGAATGTATGCCATCCTATCCAAAGTTCTTTGGAAATTATACCAGAACCATAAGAAAATATATTCTTGAAGATGTGACAGCCTAGATCTTCTTCAGCCAAGAACTAAAACTTCCTTTGCTTGAAAGGTCTAACTCTAGCCATGAAACATGGAATGAAAGAGATTAGCCACAGAAGAGAAGCAATTGCAGAAAAAAGAACACTTAAAATAAACATGTATTATGAGAACATAACTTTAAAATGCTATCGTCTGTAAAGAAAGTATTGAAATAATGAAAAAATTTGCAGGTAATCCTTAACACTTACTCTGGTGATCTCTGAAGCTACTTTTTTGCAGAGTCATCTATCAAACCTCAAGCAGCATGTACAATCCCTTCAAATTCACCCTTTCTGCAACTGCATATAAAATACAAGTAGACAAGAGCAACACAACAATCTTCAAGAAGAAGAGAAGGATACCTGCTGTAAAATCAAAGAGGAATTAAAGAAAAAATATCAGGATTTGGGCAGATAGAAAGACATCTCTATTCTGGATGGATATTTCTGGATTTTGAAAAAGATCGTGAGAGCACTTTTCCTCCAACCAACCACTAAGATTATAAACTGTCAGGGAAATATAAAAATCCTCTCATCAGAGATGTCTACAGGATTAAGCAACACTGAAACACATGTAGAAAGGGGTTGTCAGAATAAATTCACATTTCTTCAAGGTTTACAGTCCTCATACAATCTGATTTTACCGTTTCACCCTGAAATACTCTCTCGCTGTTGCAGAGTTCTTTCTAAAGCTAATAAATACAGGAAACTGCATATTCAGCAAAACTAAATCTATTATTTCTGTATGACAGAAAAAACACTTTATGAGAAAAATTAATTCTACTTAAAATTAATTGACTCATATACTCAACACTCTTAACCTTTATTCTTCATTCAAGGCTGCTACAACAACAGGCATATTTCTAACAGAAGCCCACAGGTTACCAGGAAAGCTCCAAGAAACATAATCAATACCCAGAATCGGAGAATATCCCGAGTTGGAAGGGACTCTCAAGGATCTCCAACTCCTGGCGTCACCCAGGACCACCCAAAACTCAGCCCCTATGTCTGAGAGCACTGTCCAAATGCTGCTTGACCTCCGGCAGGCTCGGTGCCGTGACCATATCCCTGGGGAGCCTGTCCCAGTGCCCGACCACCCTCTGGGTGCAGAACCTTTCCCTAACACCCAGCCTGACCCTCCCCTGTCCCAGCTCCATGCCGTTCCCTCGGGTCCTTTCGCTGTCCCCAGAGAGCAGAGCTCAGTGCCTGACCCTCTGCTCCCCTCGTGAGGGAGCTGCAGGCCGCCATGAGGCCTCCCCTCGGCCTGCTCTGCTCTGGGCTGAACAAACCAAGGGACTTCAGTCACTCTTTGTATGAGTTGCCCACACATTTTACAACAACTCCGTCTTTGTTTCCAAGTATCTTTCCTTGTCCCAGAGAGGATAAAAATGAATACAAAGTATGTTTCAAAATCGCACAGGGTTTTGATATATATATATTAATTTTTTTAAAGATGCTTTAGTATAACTCTCAATATACTGAATAGATACAATCAGATGAAACTAATCAAACTTATTTTTTTGTGCGGGTTCAGGAAGAGTATTCACTTTTGTATGAGTTCAGAAATCATGCTTTACCTATTCAGATGACAGTTTCTGCAGTAGTTCAGAAATTTATCATTGTACTCTCTGAAGAGAATTAAAGCAGCTTGTCCTTTACCATAGATGTCCCCCACAAATGTACTTAAAGGTACCTCCTTTTTATGTACCACCTTGTTGTTACATAACCAGAATGTTTTCTAAACCCCCCACAAATGAGAAAATTCTTTGCTAAAACATTTTATTTTGAAAAATCTCCCTAAAAGCGGTATCTATTTTTCCCCTGAACAATGCCTATTTAATCCATAGAACGGAAACATATGTCACACCTCACATTTTCTCTACATGTTGCTTGGATCCTGATTCATTTGTAACTCATTTTTGCTGGAGCACACTCCCCAGACAGTTAACATGGCTTACAGTAGCACCTATCCTACATTTCTAAACTTAAATAACAGGACCTTCCAGCACAGGGAGGGTATTATGTGTGCATCCAGAAGTCCACACACATGTTTAACAATAAAGTATAAGCATATTAAGGATATATCAGAACACACAGAAGGTCAAACTTCCATAACTAAGCGTACTGTTGACACTGTGTTAAACAGGTGGGCATTTCACTGTGGCAGAACAGCGAAATGTGAAAGACCGTATTACATGAAGTAGAGGATGTCAAAGGACTCCTGACATCCTGACTGCTCCTTCGACTCCTCTGCATTTTGACACTGAGGATGTTAGTGTTAACAGCACAGGGAAACTGAAAAAGAAATAGGACAGTCTTACTTAAAACTGTTATCTCACTTCATAACAGAAGTTAAAACCGTAGAGGTTTTTTTAATCCTATTTCTCACCTACTTCGTGATACCTACAAACCAAGCACTAGATTTAGAAGCCTACAGCATCAGTGGCATGACCTCAGACAAGAGACGTAGCTATACAGGTCTGCATTACTATTTGCTTCTAACACGTAGCTTAATGTGCTTACTCTCTCACAAACAATTAACAGACATGAGAATGAGCTTGTGTAGATAAATGCACCCTTTCATTTACCCTGGATAAGTCTGAATGCTAGAGTACTGAACTGTTTGGTGCAGAACACTAGAACGATTACAGCTGGTAAATCCATCTTCTGTACAGAGCATGATGAGAACAACATTTATTTTTACACACTACAGAGTCTTTTGCCTAGCACTAGCACTTCCACCAGCAAGAATAATTCACTCTTTGACTCTGTTTTTTATTCAGTAAAAATACTCAGTGGGCTAACACTTTCAAACACATTTAAACAGAAAACAAAGTCACAATATTAAAAATATGTTTTGAACTATAAAAACTGTCTGATAAAGCAGAAAATAATCATCTGCTTCCGTAGAAGCTGTAACAAGTCTAATTGGTTATTATGAAGTGTGTTTCTTCATATTCCCTCCAGAAGGTGTATTTAAATATTTTCCTTACTATTAATGAGAGTTCTCAGTTACAAGCATAAATTCTTGTTATATTCTTGTCTACCTTGTACTGTAACATCAAGTCTCTTTAGATTCATTTTTGATTGAGAATAAAGGGAGAAAGTGCGAGAAACAGAAGCCAATTTTAGAGCAACAAGTTTCCTGGGCCTATTACAACTAGATCATTTTTGGCCTTGTCACAGTATAGGGCAAAGCTCCAAGTAAACAAGACTACCTCTAGCAGTGAAACATGTACGTGTAGTTTGAACACTAAAAGCAACGTCTCCCAAACTCCCCACAACACACATATTTATTTCACGATGATAGAAAATTAACCTAAGAAACCAGTGCAATTATCAAAAATTAGTATTTTTCAAAAATCTGACCAAGAACTTCCAAATATCTGGTTAACAAAGTATATGTGAAAGAGTTTTCCTCACTTAACTGAGGGCTCAAAATTGTTCTTCCCTTTAAGATCTAATATTAACAACACTTTCTACAGTAATTTAATATTCCAAAAACTTGTCCAAGAAAGTTTAAATACATTTTCACCCCCACACCTCTAGAGTTAACAGAATCAAGGCTTCATACTACACACTTTAACACAAAGTTCTCCTCAAATCTTAACCACATTTCTTCTATTCCTAGCCAAGACCTAAACTATTATGCTCATGAGAGGCATTCTTGTGTCAGATACTGAACTACTGTAGCAACTACATCTACAACCAGCGTGCATGGTGGTTTCCCACAATCCAACTTTTAGCTAATGCATTTTGCTGTCTCACAGGCTGGCAAGCGTGTTTGACTGGCAACATTCTTCTGGTCCTCCCCCTGCTTTATTTTCCAGGACCTTACTTAAAACAGAGAAGAGAAGATTAAAAGAGAACTTTTCTCGGTAATAAGCAAAGAATGATGTTTTTTAAATCCTTGGAGGTTTCTAACACATGCTCCAGTGAGACACTTTGCCATCTCCCTCCGTCACGCTGTTCGACCAAATGAGCTCTTAGTCCAGTTTTAGCTACCCTCCTTGATTGTTTTAAATGGAGGTGGAAGAGGGTAAGCTTCATAAAAGCCGGCACACTGTCCCAGAGTTTTCCACAGGTTTGCTGCCCAGCTGCCACGTGCAAGGCTGCTGCAGACACCTCCAGAAGCTGAACTCGCCACGCCACTGGAAAGAAGGCCACGAAGATGTCCGCACTTGGCTATGTGAGGCAGCTATCCACTCAGACTAGTGACAAGGTGCCCTCAGAGCCCCCCCCTCCTCCTGCTCCTCTCAGAGCCCCTCCTCCTCCCAGAGCCCCCCCCCTCCTCCTCCTCCCAGAGCCCCCCCCTCCTCCTCCTCCCAGAGCCCCCCCCCTCCTCCTCCTCCCAGAGCCCCCCCCTCCTCCTCCTCCTCCCAGAGCCCCCCCCTCCTCCTCCTCCTCCCAGAGCCCCCCCCTCCTCCTCCTCCTCCCAGAGCCCCCCCCTCCTCCTCCTCCTCCCAGAGCCCCCCCCTCCTCCTCCTCCTCCCAGAGCCCCCCCCTCCACCTCCTCCTCCCAGAGCCCCCCCCTCCTCCTCCTCCTCTCAGAGCCCCCCCTCCTCCTCCTCCTCTCAGAGCCCCCCCTCCTCCTCCTCCTCTCAGAGCCCCCCCCTCCTCCTCCTCCTCTCAGAGCCCCCCCCTCCTCCTCCTCTCAGAGCCCCCCCCTCCTCCTCCTCCTCTCAGAGCCCCCCCTCCTCCTCCTCCTCTCAGAGCCCCCCCCTCCTCCTCCTCCTCTCAGAGCCCCCCCTCCTCCTCCTCCTCCTCTCAGAGCCCCCCCCCTCCTCCTCCTCTCAGAGCCCCCCCTCCTCCTCCTCCTCTCAGAGCCCCCCCTCCTCCTCCTCCTCCTCTCAGAGCCCCCCCCCTCCTCCTCCTCCTCTCAGAGCCCCCCCCTCCTCCTCCTCCTCTCAGAGCCCTACACTTGCCTGAAGACTCCTCAGCAAAGCCTCATGGGCGGCCAAAATGCCCGCTCGCCCCCTCCCCCAGCCTCGCAGGCAGGGAGGAACCGTACAGCCAGTGCCACCTGCCAACTCGGGAGGCCAGTTTGTAACAGAACCCCCCCCCCAAGTCACCCAGAGGTCAGCCTGCAGGAGACACAACACCGGCCCGGCGGTGATGCGCAGGGCCCCGGGGAGCGCCCACCCGCGCTCTCCCCGCAGCCCCAGCCCGCCTCACGCCGCCAGCAGGGCCACTAAGCCCCCTCCTGCGCCCACCCCCCTTCACCACACACCGCACCCCCCCGCGGCTTCGCCCCCACAGCCGCCACCACAACCCCCCGGCCGGCGGCGGGCGCTCGGGCCCGGTCCCCGCCGCTCCTCGCCGTGCCAGGTACGGCCCCTCGCCCCCCCACAAAGCCCTCGCCTAGCCGTGAGGGGAGCGAGCCCCGACCCGCCCCCCCACACACACCGCCCCTCGCTCCCTTACCGTCTCCTCGGGGTCGATGTCGATGCGGAAGGTCTGCTGCTGCAGCGTCTTCAGCGTGATCTGCATGGCGGCGGCGGGCCGCCCGGCAGCCGAGCCGAGCCGAGCCAAGCCTTCCCCCGGGGTCCCCCCCCCCCCCTGCGGAGGAGCAGCGTGAGGCGGTGCTAACGGCTCGGAGCGGCGGTTGAACGCCGTTGAAGGGGGGGGCGGTGTGAGGGGTAACGGTGACGGGGGGCGGGGGGCGCCGAGGCGGGAGGGAGGGAGGGCGGAATGCGGCTGCGCACTGTGTTGCTGGGGAGAGAGGGGAGGGGGTGGGCGGCGCGCATGCGCAGGCGGCGCGGTTGGGTGGTGCCGGAGTTTGCCCGCCACAAGGCTGCGCATGCGCGGTGGGAGGGTGGTGGCAGCGGCGGGACGTCGTCGGCTGGCGTGAGGGGCTGGGAGGTGCCGTGTCCCTGAGCGTGTGTGACAGACTTTTTAAAGGCCGGTGTCTTTTCTGCGTGTTTAAGTTGAAGTGCGTACATTCGTGACGAGCCCTACCGTGCGCTCTCTTCAGAATAGTAGGCTGGTTCTTCTTATCACAGGTTTTACAGCTGGTGTTCGTGAGGTGTTAGTGAGGCTTTCCTGAAGTTTCCATCGTCCTGTCGGCGTTAGCATCCCACATTAACAATCCAGGCGCACAGACACCCAGCCCAGGTGAGTTGTTCCCTCAAAATGGTGAAAAGAAAGGGACAGTGTAGCGCCTGAACTCTGCTAGCGCCACTTTTAATGGTTACTGCTCCCATGTGATGAGTTATTAACCTCTGTTTCCCTAATTCCTCAGGCAGTGAAGAGAACCCAGCCACAAGGAACACTTAAAGTTGAGGCAGCTATACAGGTGAACAGAGGTAATGTCCCCGATCTCAACGAGGCGATCGGCTCCGGGGCGGACGCGTTCTGCACCGGAGCGGGGCATCGAGGCGGGCAGGGCTTTTTTTCGGCCCCGAGGCCGGCCAGTCGAGACAGCTGAGGGAGCCGCCGGGGCCCGGCAGCCGTCGTGAGGGAGCCTGACGAGGCGTGGGCGGAGCCAGCAGCGCATTCCCCCGCCTCCCCCCGACTCCCGCCCCCCCCGGTGTCCAAAGGCAGCCCCTAGGGAACGCGGCGGGCAGGGCGGGGCGCGGCAGGGCGCGCAGGGAGGGCCCCTCGCCGCTCTTTTGCAGCGGTCTTTTTCATCGGTGCTTGTTACCTGCTCGTGGAGAGCCCGGCCGTGGTATCAACCAGGCAGAAAACCATGGCCTCCGCATCTCTTGCGGCCTCTCCAGCCGCAGTCACCGATGTGGCTACTCAGAGGGAGGGCTCGGGGAAACACGCAGCCGTCCAGGTCTTGGGCTGCAGGGTGTGCACGAGTCTTCTGTCGGTATCCGACAGCAGCGGCGAGGGGTATGCCTGTGGGAGGTGTGCCCAGGTTGAAGAGCTGCTCAGCCAGGTAAGCGGAGCTTCGGGAGGAGGTAAGCAGGCTCAGGAGCATCAGGGAGTCAGAGAGGGAAATTGACTGGTGGAAGGGTACTCTACCCTCTCTGAGACAGACTCAGGAGCCAGCCACAGCACAAATGTCTCCTGCTACACCAAAGACAAAAGTTCCCTCATCCTGCCAGGCAGCAGGAGGGGACATAGGACAAGGGGGGGAATGGAGTCAGGTTCCTGCTTGGGGTGGTAGGCGAGCCCTGTCCCTGCCCCCCCTCACCTTCCCATCTACCCTTATATAACAGGTATGAGGGTCTAGAACACAACAGTCAGAACAACGATGTAGACAAAAGCCCGTCCCAGTTGGAGAGGGTGCCTAAGGCAAGGCAGCTTACCCCCCGCACCACTACTGTCAAAAAAGACAGTACTGACTTTTTTAGTAGTGACACTACTGTCAAAAAAGACCATCTTCTGTCAAAAAAGAAAGAAGGGTTATTGTCATGGCAGTCTCCCTTCTGAAAGGGACAGAGGGCCCAATATGCCGACCAGACCCAACCCACAGGGAAGTCTGTTGCCTCCCTGTGGCTCGGGTGGGAGACATTGCTAAGAAAGTCACTTGCCTGGTACAGCCCACCGACTACTACCCGCTACCGGTTTTTCAGGCTGGTAATGACAAGGTAGCAAGGAGAAGTCCGAGAGTGATCAAAAGGGACTTCAGGGCTTTAGGGCGACTAGTTAAAGAATCAGGGGCACAGGTCATGTTTGCCTCTGTCCTTCTGATAAGAGGGATCAATGTTGACAGGCACATCTGGCGCATCAAAATGTGACTTTGAGACTGGTGCCACCGGCAGAACTTTCGGCTTGTTGATCATGGGAAGGTCTCCGTGACACCAGGCCTGCTGGCACCAGATGGGATGCACCTCTCTCAGAGGGGGAAAAGGATTTTTGCCCAGGAGTTAGTGGGGCTGATAGATAGGGCTTTAAACTAGAGTTGAAGGTGGAAAGGGATAAAACCAGGCACGCCGGTGATAAGCTAAGGGATGGTGCCCTAGAGTCAGAGGGACCGTGAGCTAGTGAGGTCCTTCGGTCTGCTCCACGAGGTGCTGCGTCCAATGAAGCACATTTGAAGTGCTTCTACGCAAACGCACGCAGTATGAGGGATAAAGTGGATGAGCTAGAAGTCTTGGCCCAGTCCCACAGCTACAACATCATCGGCATAAGCGAAATACGGGATGAGTCCTGTGACTGGTGTGTTGCAATGGATGGTTACAGGCTCCTCAGGAGGGACAGAATCACAATCACAGAATCGTCTAGGTTGGAAGAGACCTCCAAGATCATCTAGTCCAACCTCTGTCCTAACACTAACAAGTCCTCCACTAAACCATATCACTAAGGGCTACATCTAAATGTCTTTTAAAGACCTCCAGGGATGGTGACTCAACCACCTCCCTGGGCAGCCCATTCCAATGCCTAACAACCCCTTCAGTAAAGAAGTTCTTCCTAACATCCAACCTAAACCTCCCCTGTCGCAACTTTAGCCCATTCCCCCTCGTCCTGTCACCAGGCACGTGGGAGAATAGACCAACCCCCACCTCGCTACAGCCTCCTTTAAGGTACCTGTAGAGAGCGATAAGGTCACCCCTGAGCCTCCTCTTCTCCAGGCTGAACAATCCCAGCTCCCTCAGCCGCTCCTCGTAAGACTTGTTCTCCAGACCCCTCACCAGCTTCATTGCCCTTCTCTGGACTCTCTCAAGCACCTCAACGTCCTTCTTGTAGTGAGGGGCCCAAAACTGAACACAGTACTCGAGGTGTGGCCTCACCAGAGCCGAGTACAGGGGGACAATCACTTCCCTAGAAGTTAACAGAAGTTACCAAGTTTCCTTGGTAACCATGGCTGTCTTTTTCTGGCCAAAGAGGATGCAAATACTTGGTGAACATGGTAGTGTAATGTAATTGAACCCCAAATTTCTGATTGTCATGTAACGCTTTGAGAAGTTCTACTTGGCTGCTTTGTTAGTGTAATTTTTTCAACAAAAATCGTACTTTAATTCTTTACTACAGTAAACTTGGCTTCACAGAAATTTCTTACTGGAAGCACAGCCGAGCAGAGGCCAGCCAGGCTGCATTGCAGTGCAAAGGAAAAGGGGGAGACACCTCTCCCTCCTGTGGAGTATGAATGTGTACATGTGTTACACGCACAGGTGGTGGTGCTGCTGCTGTCGTCATCCACCTCAGGCTCTGACACGCAGCTGCTAGCCAGCCAAAGCCTCTTAGGGCTTTTGCAGTCAAAAAGAAACTGCTGACTGTTGCTAGTAGGAATCCAGTATTCTTTGCAGCGCAGAGTAACTTGCTTGCATTGCAAGGAGAGCCATTCAAAAGTAGAGGCATGAGACAAAATACCACTTGCTGTTTTTTGCATGGCTGTTTACAACCAAAAATACACTGAGTGCTCACTTTCACTATTGCCTTGACACCAGATCTAGTTTAGTACTTTGCTGATAAAATAAAAGGGATTTTTAGTTTCAACTTCTCATTCAGCAGCTCAACCTACGTTGTGCTGAGCTTCATGAGAAAATGTACCTTGTGCTGCGGAGTTGTATTGGTTTCACTATCCTTTTCTACTCAGAATATATCGAAAGTAAACTACTCATATTTTCATTTTTGTGGTTGCTGGTTGTAGTGTGAAACAGTTCTGCGCAGTTTGTGGTGGGGCAAGGGTTCGTTTACGTGTAGGCTGTTCAGTTCTGCCCTGACAGCTTGTGAGAGCCTTAACATTACTGTGAAGCAGCTCCAAAGGCTGTAAACTGCTAAGGATGAAGTTTTTCATGACTGTTTATTTGAGTTTTGAGCAAAAAGAAAAAAAAGCTGTGATTTTAGTCCCCCTGCTGAATCATCCAGGGACTTAGGACGACTCATTCTGTGGTGGGTAATTGTCCTGTGATCAAACTGGCATATCACACTTACCAAATTTTTTATGCTGACTTGGTTGGCATGCGAGCCTCTTCTTTGCAAATAACAAAACTTGTATTGATTAGAAAGAGATGTACAATGGAGCCTAAAAGTTAGAAAGAATTTTTGGTGGCGAATGCACACAGTGATTATTTTTTGTTTTTCAAAACTGGACTTTCATTTCCAAGTAACTTGATCTCCACCATATGGTTTTGTCCTTCTCAGTTCTCTTCTGTTGCCGGTGATTCCCTAGTAACTACTTTGATGTTAGTCTTTCATGTCTCCCAGATGGAGGTATATTGTTTTCATGTTTTACAAGTTACTAAGTGAAACCAAAATATGTTAGGGGAGATAATTGGAAAGTATTTGTGTCTCCATTATACCTTTACCTACAGTCCAATTTGTTTACGTAACCCCATCGCATCTGGAAGCTGAGAAGATATGTACATGTAAGCCCCTGCAGCGACAGGGATGTTAGGCGCTGCTGTCCCTTTTTGACTGGAACAGCTATCCAAAGCTTAAGGGTCTTGCTGGTAGTTTATCTGACCGCGTACACATGATGTGGAGCCTGAATTAGCTAGCAGCTGGCATCTGTGATTTCCCAGGTCTTTCTCCATTGTGTTACTTTTAATGGAAAAAGAATTTGGCAGCTGAGACAGTAAACAGGACTGATGCAAACCTGCATACATACAGAGAGTGTGCAAGGTCCTGATTCTCTGAGCTACTGGTGGCCCAATAAAAATAGTATCACCATTGCTGGTAACAGACTACAGTCCTGCTAGCTTTGTCAGGCCTAAGGAGCAGGGCCTATTAGGCTTGGCAACTTATCAGAACCTGCTTTGGGAAAAGAAACTTTGTAATCAGTGTCTCATGTTAGGGTGTAGAGTTTAAGGCAGTAGCAAAGGCCTTGAAAACATGGATGTAGTCTGAAAGAATATGCCCAAGGATCTATAAAAATCACTTAAATGCAGTTACCAGTCAGGAAGTATAGCCTTGAGCTAAGAAAAACTGCTGTAAGTATCATAAAGAGGAAAAAAAATAAAAAGGAAGGAAGAAGCTAAGCAGGAGAAAGGCAGAGCAACAGGATAACACACCTGACAACCTGGGGAAGTAACACCTTCAAACAGTGCACAGCATGAGGTCCAGCAGGCAGAGGCCTAAGGCTAAGAACTTGCTTGGAGAGTCAAAAATCTTAGGGTAAGATCTCACCACAGGGTGTGCTACGCACACCAGTCCTAAGCTGTCAGCATACTCCTGGCTTCAAGGACCCTGACTGTTACAGATCTTTAGGCACAACAGCATTATCCAGCACTGTGCAAATTGAGATCAGTGTGAGTACCACTGTGTGTTTTCACCTCAAATTCTGTGTATTTCACCTTTTTAACCGCTAAAAAGTCCCTATTACATGTTACTGCAGTCTAGCTGGTTACTCTTAGTAAAAGGTGCTGTGTTTCCTCTTGGACACATATGAACAGATACTTTTATCAGTCGCCCCTGCCTGGTAAATCAGTGCATTCAGTCTCTGCAATGATTTGCATTAAGTACCTAGACCCTGTTGCCTGGGTCATCACACTGTCGTAGATAACTGTATTTTATTAAGGCTGTCAATCATTATTTATATTACCATAATTTTTACAAGTCCTGGAGTAGGTGAGCCATTACTTAGATTCCAGTTTGCAGGAATTGATACAGCATAAATTAATTTACCCTTAATCTAATTTTACATGTGCTCTGGCAGTTTATCTGTCTCCTGATGGCAGCGTATTTCTTTCGCAACAGCAATGATTTTGATGTTTCCTTGAGAGGCCTGTACCCATGAAGCTGCTTCTAACCTTCCACAGTCACTCATTTCCACTCATTTATTCTGAAGACAACACTGAACCTGCTTCAGTGTTTGTCACAGTAGTGAAGCGCAGCTGTTCAGGTTAACCCAAGTTATTAGACCATGAGGTAATAGGCAGTGGCCGTGGGAGCGCTGGTAACTCTCAGCAAGGTGGCAGCAACCTCTTCAGTTGCTACCAGCCACAGCCAGAAGAGGATCTGAATGTGACTTGGTTGGCCTTATCAGTGCCCTCTCACACATGGGTGCCTCAAGGTCTGAAAACGCTATCAAAAGGGACTGTAGCCTTCAGACTGAGAAATCCCACTCCAAAGCAGTGGTGTACTGCTTGAATGAGAGAACTGATTCGTGTGTGTTTTCAGCACCACACCCACAACCATGGAAATTCCCGTTAGAGTTTCCATCAGCGCTGGGATAACCCAGATGTTAGCACTGGAGCGTGCACAGAAGCAGCTGCAGTTCATACATGCTAACGTGTGGGATGTATGAGATCAAAAGGAAGCCTAGCCTTTAGTATTAAATGGGGATTTAAATTTCGTATAAGTAGTGATTCATACTTGGGGGTCTTTTAATTTGAAAGCAATTGCTTTTTTGTCATTAACCTTTTAGCTTGATGGGTACTCAAATAGCTGACAAGAATATTGGGAATTCACTGTAAAATAACAGCATGGCTAGTGCATTAGTCTATCTCCATGACAGGCTTATATATTTATTACACTAATTATGTGGGTGTAATAATTGCATTAGGAATATCTCAATGATATTTTCCATCGATAAAATCACTACCTAGCACGTGGAAACTGACAAAAGACTTCTCAGCTGATTCAAATCCACAAGTTTGCCTTAAACATAACATAATTTTTCTCACTCTATACGAAAACCTGTGATTATTTTTTTCTTTATTGAGTTTCAGCTGCAGTACATACAGCAAGTATATTAACTTCCAAATTTGAAATCATTGTTAATTCATCTTACCCCATTTATTCAGGATGCAAAGGGTGAGGGGAGAAGTCGCTTCAGGGAGTGTCTGCAAGGCATGCTGCCTCTGAAAGCTATTCCTAGGGCATTGCTTCCAACAGTCCAGCTTCATGCCAGCACTGTGCCTGCAGTTAGAATGTAATCTCTTCATATATAGTATTTGGTTTTGTTTATAGGCTCTCCTGTGGTCATATCAGTGTCACTTTGCTACTCCTGGATATGAGGTTTGCCAAGAAAGACTGTGTGGGAGCTTGCAGTTGAATTCCAGGCTGCATACCACTTGATGCCCAAAGCATTTTAAAGCAAGTATCGTCTTCCTGGCTTGTAACAACCACAGCTAGTGGCTGTGGAAGCTTATCCCACCCGTATCAGTGCCCAGAAGAGACTATTGACTGGGCATCAGAATTAAACTTTGTGCATCTTTGTATGCACAAAGACTACTTGTCAATAAAGAGAGGGAGGCTTTGGATTCTACATTCTTCAAGAATATGTGGAAGTAAATGAAACCTTCTATCCATTAGAAGTTTATTGTTTAATCACTGGTTTCTTTTGGAGCACTGGGCAACTGGAAGGGAAGGAAATAAGAATGATTTGGATATGACAAATGCCAGTGTGTGTCTCTGTGGACAGTTAGCTGATGGCTGAGCCTGTTAGGAGGAAGGGCTATTCTCGCTGTAGGGAGATTTTACAACACTTCAGAGTACAGACTCTGCCAGCTATTTTAATATTTAGGCTTACTTTCAACTTCTGTCCTGTCTTTGTCCCTGTCTTTGCTGTAATAACAAGCACAAATGGAAGCCAGAAGCTGCATGTTGGCCTTCCGTAGTTCAGCAGAGCTGCTGTGAAAAGGCTAGACATCTGAATGCTTCCAAAACAAGACCAATTATAGCATGAGACATTAGAATGCCAAATAATGTGTACACAAATAACGTGTACACAAATGCAGCCCATTGCTATTTCTGCAGTCGGACAATATCACAGTAAGGGTCTTCCCCGCTTCAGGGCTGGACTAAGCAGTTGTGGAATGGATTGCACTACAAAAAGCTCCTAGGGAAATGACATCAGAAATTGGCAACAATTAATCTAGAGTGTTGATTCCAAGAATAATATTTATCTGAAAAATAGTGAATCAAATCATGCAGGTCTAACTGGGCCTACTATGAATAAATTAGACCAGTTTATTTTTGTATGAGTCATTAATCATATTACAGTCATCACTGTGGTTATCTGAAAGTATTTTAATTTAATCAAAATACAGTTAAAACTCATTTAAACAAATTTGGCTTTAATTGTACTGCCTCACACACACATTAATCTTTTCTAGCATGGTGTGAAGAATTAGACACCAACATAGGTCTTTTTTTATGCATATCTGACTATGGATTTATGCATTTGTTAGTTTTGAGCATGCACTTTACAACAATTTGCTTCTATCCTCACTTTAGGATAAAAGAGAACAATATGCCATGCTCTGTGGCTTCCGTGACAGTGTTTGTAGCTTGTACGGGCCACCTGCTGTGGTGTAACGTAACTGCTGCAGCGCATTGCTTTCCTGGCATATGCATAACCTAGCAGCTGGAGACTGTGAGCCCTCTGGATTCATCAGGAAATCGCTTTTATGTGTACCTACTCTGTACATTTCAAGCCATTTGTAAAATAATGGTAACTCCTAGGTCACAGAGACCACACCGTCACTGTTGTTTGCAGGGGCATGTGTGGTTTCTTTTCCGAACTTCTGATCAGAGTGCGGTCAAGAATGAATTCAGACCCTAATGCACTGAGCTTTGTTCAGCCAGGATCTGAAAACCTCCAAGGACAGAGACCC
Source organism: Anser brachyrhynchus (assembly GCF_964034855.1). Classification (NCBI taxonomy): domain Eukaryota; kingdom Metazoa; phylum Chordata; class Aves; order Anseriformes; family Anatidae; genus Anser; species Anser brachyrhynchus. The sequence goes on from NC_137697.1 coordinate 46,183,607, forward strand.
CACAGCCTCTCTGACTCCTGCTACTGCGCTTAATTATTCCCACAGTCATTTTTTCTTCTTTTTGTCTATGCTGAACCTCTCCAGTTTCAGGCAATATCACTGTCTCTTGCCCTCCTAACAGGCACTGCTGGGACAAGCCCATCCCCATCTCCTTGATCCTTGATCATCCGTAGGCATGGGAATTTTGTTTGGTGCCCCGAAGCCTTCCCTGCTGCAGAAGGGCTGGACCTCATAGGGTTTGCAGAGCCCGGTTAAGGCCTCATGGGTGCTGAGCAAAAGAGGGATCATTCCTGCCGCCCCCAGGGAGAAATATAGGGGAAAATCCTTGAGAGCAGGATTAGGGCTGCCTTTGAACTGGCATGGGAAAAACCATGGGAGCCCAGAGTGTGGGGAGAGCTTGTGGGACTGTCACGCTGCCTCAAAGGCAGGCGTGAGGTTTTGTTGAACTCTTGATGAATGGATTTGGAGATGTGTCATGGTTGGGGTGACCTGACAGAGCTCACGGAAAATACGGCCAAGGTTGCAGTGACTGGTGGGAAACCAATGCTGAGCACAAGATTAATGATGCTGGGGACGGAGTGGTCAGTGGCCCAAGACCAGGGCCAGAGCTCTGCGGGGCAGGACAGCCCATTGTGGTGGCTCCGAGCGATGCACTGTGAGAGCCTGGAGCGACGGATTGTGACTGCGTGGCCCTCGCTGCTCATATGTGGGCGCAGAGGCCCACCCCGCTGGCTAGTGCCCGCACTCCAGCTGAGCGTTTACGCGAGGTCTGGAGTGAGGAGCAAGGTTGGCCTTGGTGCTGGTGTCGTGCTCTGGGAGTTGCTGCAGCAGCTCTCAGTGCCCTTCCCAGAGCCATCAGAGCTTCTCCCGCGGCCCTGCCTCGTTCGGGCCATCGGGAGACCCAGGAGGAGCGCTCACAGCAGCAGAGGTGAGCACTGCAGGGACACCTCCCCCTGGGCAGCTGGAAGGGTTTCCTTCTTGGGGGACCTGCACAACTCTTCCAGCCGCCCCTGGCTCAGCCGATGACCATGGCCTCTTCTCTGCCTTTTGCAGCGTGACACCTGCTGCTGCAGCGCCGGTGAGAGGGAGCGGCTTGTCATCGCCAGTTCTCCCCAGCTCACCTCAGCAGGCAGAGAGCATGGCCACGGCGCTGGACACCCGCTGTCCCATCTGTCTGGACAGCTGGGTGAACCCCAGCTATGTGGTGCCATGCCTCCACCGCTTCTGCTTTGAATGCATCCAGCGGTGGGCTGAGAGCAAGCCCGAGTGCCCCCTCTGCAAGAGGAGGGTGAGCTCCATCGTGCACTCGGTGTGGGCGGACAACAGCTTCAAGGAGCTCGTCATCGAACCATCTGTGGAGACACCGGTCATCATCCGCCTTAGAGGGAGAGTTTTCATCCGGTATCGCACTAGAGCATCAGAAACGCAGGCTGCAAGCCTGCTGCCCAGGCCTCTTGTGGGTGGTCTCCAGCCCCACATCTGGGCGTCCCTCTTCAGAGAGCACCCAGCTCTGTTTCAGCCCCTGCTGCCCTGGCTGCGCCAGGAGCTGGGGCAGATGTTTGGGGATAATCGCTGGGAAGCATCTGTGGTAGAGAACTGTGTTGTGTCTAACTTGAGCCTCTTTGGTTTGCATGAGGAACCCCTAGTGCAGCTGCTGCAGCCTTTCCTGCAAAGGCGCACAGCAGAGTTTGTTCACCAGCTTATTATCAGTGCAGTGGAGCAGTGCAATGAGGAGGCCCACCGTCTGCTGGACAACCGTGCTGCTAGGGGACAGGTGGGCAGCTCTGCTGCCTCCCTGGAAGGGACTCCTGCCCTCAGAGTGGTGCAATCCAGCAGCTCTGCTGTGTCCAGCACAGGGGAGCTCCTCATCAGCTTCTCAGATGCCTTTCTTGAGGGTCCTAGCCATCTCCCCTCCCCTCCCATTCCCACCTCTGGAGAGCAGGAAGAACCCCAAGAGATGTCAGAAGGTCCCTCCACTTCCAGCCAGCGCAGTGAACCTGCCCCTGCGAGGCCCCGTCGTGGGCAGAAGAGGAGGAACAGCAGCAGAGCCTTATCACCACCCAACAAGAGGCCACATCATCATCTGTACTAGAAGGGTCCTCCAGAAGCTAGTGAAACCAGCTGGTCCAAGGGGACCGGGAGGCTTTCCTTAGTAATCTAGAAGTAATGGGCACATAAACAAAGGCATTAAAATTACCGTATCAGTATATGGCTGCCAAGAGGACTTGCTTCATTCTTTCCCCAGGGACAGAAGTGAAGATGAGTGTCCCTACAGTTCCACAGATCATCCCCTAGCCTTCTTTAAAGATGGGTGCAACACTCAGCCATCTCTAGTCTTTGGTGCCTCCCCCATGCTTCACAACCTTCCAAAGACGAGTGGCCTCACAGTGATACCAGGCAGCCCACTCGGCACCGTCAGACACATTCCATCAGTGCCAATGGATTTGTATGGCTTAAGTTTTGCTGTTGGAGCAAATAAAGCTCTACCTTGAGTTCCCAGTTTAGCCATGCCAGTCCTCTAATACATCTGTTTGTTTGTTTTCCTGAGCATCAGGATGCACTGTTCTTGTTGTTGGAGAAGATCGTAAGTCATGATAGTCCTTTTGATCTTCTTTACCCTTTAGAGTTGGCTCCCCAGGAGTTGTTCCCCAGCTACCTCTTACATGAAGAAGCCAAAGCTGTCCCTCATGAGGTCCAGGGACTGTTTTGCTACTGCTGCAACTCGCCTTCCTCACTCTCTACAGGATTTTGAGTTCCTCTGTATCAGGGTTACTACAAAGCTGCTATTGACAATCACAGGTCTGACCAGTTCCTCCATGCTCATGAGGTACAGATCCAAGACGGCATCACCGCAGGTTGGTGGATCCAGCATCTGTTACCCCTACTCTCCAGAAATCAGCCTGATATACTTTCCTTTGCAGCAGATGCCAGGCAGGTTGAAGATCGCCAGGAGAACTAATGTCAGTGACTGGAGACCAAGTCATGCCAGCCATATTGTAGTTCTGTGTCAAGCACAGGTGTTCTAGCTCAAACTTAGCAACTGGGAATATAAGAAGGCAGTACCAAGAGAACCTTTCTCAGGGTCAGATATGCTCCCTTAAAATATCTGAAAACAAAGTAAGGTGGGGTGTTTTGATGTTTGGTTCATTGGTTGGTTTTTGGTTTTTACTGTTTGTCGTTATTGTTCAAGCAATAAAATATGTTCAGTCAGAAACTCTCTTCCTGTCTTACACGTGAAGGTATTTTGGTGATCAATTTAAACCCATTTGCTGTTGGGCTAGCATGGCCTTCCAGCGTTTCAGCATTCATACAGTATTCATGTACAGTAAGTACATGTAAGTACACTAAGTACTTAAAGAGATGTAAGTGTACCACTTCCCTTGGCTTTCATTTTGTGACTCTAAATATGCTGAACTTTTGTAGCTTTGCCTTCATTCCTCTGATTAGTTGTCCTTTCCCACACCTGCTCAAAATTGATTTAATCTTTCTTGGACTTGAACTGTACCTCACACAAAACCTCATTCACAATTCGAGCCTTTTGTGGTGGTTTCAGCTGGGCAGCTGAGCTCCATCGCAACAGCTCTTACTCCCTCTCCTCAAAGGGAATGGGGGAGAAAACATGAAAAGGACTCAGAGGTTGAGATAAGGACACAGAGGTCACTCAACAGTTATTGTCATGGGCAAAACAGACTCAGCATAGGGAGATTAGAGAAATTCATTACCTATTACTAACAATCCAGAGAAGTGAGAAACAAAATAAACTAAAAACACCTGCCCACCATCCACCTCTTCTACCTCCTCCCCCCTGAGCAGCATAGGGGAATGGTGGCGGTGGTCAGTGCCTGACGCTTCATCTCCGCCGCTCCCTCACGGTCCCTCTCTGCCCCTGCTCCCCGTGGGGTCCCTCCCACGGGATGCCATCCTTCCCGAACTGAGCCTGCGGGGGCTGCCCGCAGGCAGCAGCTCTTCAAGAACAGCTCCCACACGGCTCCGTACCACGGGGTCCATCCATCCCCCAGGAGCAAACTGCTCCAGCACGGGTCCCCCACGGGTGGGCGGCAGCTCCCCCCAGACCCCCTGCTCCTGCGTGGGCTCCTCTCCACGGGCTGCAGCTCCGGCCCGGGGCCTGCTCCTGCGGGGGCTCTCCATGGGCCACAGCCTCCTCCAGGCCACATCCACCTGCTCCACCGGGGGCTCCTCCACGGGGGGGGCTGCAGCGTGGAGATCTGCTCCGTGTGGGACCCACGGGCTGCAGGGGGACAGCCTGCTCCACCAGGGGCCTCTCCCTGCACAGGCCGCAGGGGAACTGCTGCTGCCTGCCTGGAGCACCTCCTGCCCTCCTGCTGCACTCACCTGGGGGCTGCAGGGCTGGTTCTTACTCCTTGCTCTCCCAGCTGCTGCTGCACAGCAGTGTTTTGTTGTTTTTTGTTTTTTGTTTTTTGTTTTTTTCTTTTTAAGCTTGCTTTCACAGGGATGCAAAGACCATTGCTTATTGGCCCGGCTCTGGCCAGCAGCAGGTCCATTTTGGAGTGGCTGGAGCTGGCTCTTCTCTGACACGGGGCAGCTGCTGGGCTCTGCTCACAGAGACCACCCCTGCAGCCCCCCTGCTACTAAGCACTTCCCACAAAAACCCAGTACAATTGCTTACATTTATTTACTTTATTCCAGTTCTTGAAATCAGGTCTTTTTCCATGTGGACAGTGCCTGTAAACTTTGAGCTAGCCACAAAGTTTCTGCATGGTGTTTCCAGTTTTTGCAACACAGTCCTTAAAGGAAATTTTCAGTAAAATAGGTTCAAACAACAGTCCCTGAAGTATTTCTCTAATAACTTACTTCTGAGCTAACTGATGCTCTGTCATTACAGACCTCTCTGCAGCTCTTCTCCCTATACTCAGATTCTTACCTCTTGTACCATGGTGGTACTAATCACCATTTTCTCCAGAGTCACTAATTGTTTCTAAGGTAACACCAAGTCACATGAATACTGTTTCTGCAGTGCTAAGAGGGTCAGCATAACATCCATTAGCTTGTGGTGACTCCTGGTACTCAAGACTATTTTTATGCAAATATAATGGAAGGTGGTATATCCTAGGCTGTGATTAGAAGCACAGATTTTAGATTCCTTCATATGACTTGGGCTGAATGATACTATTGTGTCCAGGCACCCCCCTCACCTATAGATGGATACACACACACACACGTCCCTGCTCTGCACTTCTACTGTCCCTTGTAAATTGTCATTTTCAGTAACGCAGTCACAGAGATCCACATGTAAACTGTCACAGCAAGTGTTTAAATGCTAATGGGGCAGCAGGCTCACTAGGAGTGTGCCTTGCTTCATTAGGTGACTGAGAAGCATGCTCAGCACTGATTTTTTAGAAGAGATCTGTATGGCTTCTTAGCTGGCTGTAGTACACATTCCAGTTGAGCACTACTTACCAGCCAAATTTCAAGGTTCAGCAAGCAATTCTGCTGGGGCAGAAGGAGTAATTACACAATTGTGAAAGGCTGAAATGTGAAACAGATGGACAGATTGTTCCTTCTCCCTGCCAACCTTGGAGAGGGGAAAAAAAAAATCAGCCTCTAGTTAAAAGCTCTCTTAGTTTCAAAAGGACCTTTCCTCCCTCCTGAAGCCATGAACAGCCGTCCGGCACAGAAGACAACATTGAACACTTTAGAGTCAAACCTTTAGTTAATGCATTGTGATTCTGATATTCAGCTTATCATCAGGATTCCTGGCCTCACTGGGGCCAGTGCCAACACCAGGTAATGGTTCCTGTCCTAGGGTGCTGCTACAAACCTGAGTTATGCAAAGCACTCAGCACTCAGTGGATTGCCTGCTCAGCTGATGCTCAGGGTTGTGTCACTACCGAACTCCTCAGGTAAAGCCTTTTTCTGGTGCTAACTGAAGTAGGATATGTAACGTTTAATTCATGTGCCATTGTGCCAGTGCATTCATGTCGCATTACAGCTTTTTAGCTCTGTCTGTACTGTGGAGAGTGATTACAGAACATGCAAGGATGGCAGGTTTGGGTCTATTTCACATGACTGCTGGTACAATGAAATGAAATGAAAAGAAAAGAAAAGAAAAGAAAAAAGAAAAGAAAAGAAAAAGAAAAGAAAAGAAAAGAAAAGAAAAGAAAAGAAAAGAAAAGAAAAGAAAAGAAAAGAAAAGAAAAGAAAAGAAAAGAAAAGAAAAGAAAAGAAAAGAAAGAAAAGAAAAAGAAAAGAGAAAAGAAGAAAAGAAAGAGAAAAGAAAAGAAAAGAAAAGAAAAGAAAAGAAAAGAAAAGAAAAGAAAAGAAAAGAAAAGAAAAGAAAAGAAAAGAAAAGAAAAGAAAAGAAAAGAAAAGAAAAGAAAAGAAAAGAAAAGAAAAGAAAAGAAAGAGAAAAGAAAAGAAAAGAAAAGAAAAGAAAAGAAAAGAAAAGAAAAGAAAAGAAAAGAAAAGAAAAGAAAAGAAAAGAAAAGAAAGAAAAGAAAAGAAAGAAAGAAGAAGAAGAAAGAAAAGAAGAGAAGAGAAGAGAAGAGAAGAGAAGAGAAGAAGAGAGAGAAGAGAAGAGAAGAGAAGAGAAGAGAAGAGAAGAGAAGAGAAGAGAAGAGAAGAGAGAGAGAAGAGAAGAGAAGAGAAGAGAAGAGAAGAGAAGAGAAGAGAAGAGAAGAGAAGAGAAGAGAAGAGAAAGAGAAGAGAAGAGAAGAGAAGAGAAGAGAAGAGAAGAGAAGAGAAGAGAAGAGAAGAGAAGAGAAGAGAAGAGAAGAGAGAGAAGAGAAGAGAAGAAAGAGAAGAAAAGAGAAGAAAAGAAAAGAAAAGAAAAGAAAAGAAAAGAAAAGAAAAGAAAAGAAAAGAAAAGAAAAGAAAAGAAAAGAAAAGAAAAGAAAAGAAAAGAAAAGAAAAGAAAAGAAAAGAAAAGAAAAGAAAAGAAAAGAAAAGAAAAGAAAAGAAAAGAAAAGAAAAGAAAAGAAAAGAAAAGAAAAGAAAAGAAAAGAAAAGAAAAGAAAAGAAAAGAAAAAGAAAAGAAAAGAAAAGAAAAGAAAAGAAAAGAAAAAGGGGGGAGTTTCTGGGGGTTTCACAGCATGTTTTTCCTTGTTTACTCTCAGACAATTGGTTTCTCTTCCACCACTGTGTCCCCAGACTTCCCACTGCAAGCATAAGAGGTGGTTTAGACCAGTGGGTAGGGAATCTGAGTGGAAATCAGGGGGCTTGCCTGTTAATCCTGCCCAACATAACTGGTCATGTACCAATTTTGGTTTGAGCTCTGTGTGGTTCTGTCCTCTCTGTGGGGAGAACTCAATAGATCTTCAAAGTGCAGACTTAAACGTTAACTTAAAAAAAATATATAATTAAATTGAAGAAGCAAATTAAATCACCAGCACTGAGAACAACAAATAACAATAATCCACTAATTGTTTGTCAGAAGACAAGTTCAATGAAGGGGAAAAATCAAATTAGATAGGTATTGCTGTGTTTATCTCTCTACTTTTTTGGCTAAATGGTGTTTTCTAAGATCAAGGAGAAGATAGAACAACCAGGGCAATTCCATTTCAGGATTTAAGGCAGTATTCACTTCTTGCATGTCTGGTTACAAATATTGGTGGTTACAGTAACGCTTACTTTCTGCTACAATAGTCACACACAAATAAGATAACCGGGGGAGCAAAATGACCTAAAGGGATAATTGGTTTGGTCTGAGCAAAAGAGAAGATGATGAGTAGGTCTTCAGAGCTACAAAGCTGACAAGAAACTCTTAGAAGTTAGGCATAAGGGGCAAACTTGAAAACAGGCAAAGCAAGCAGAGCTGAACAAAGCTTCAGTGAGAACCAGCAGAGATGTCATGTTGTCCAAGTGAGCCTGCACTGGGGAGAGAAGTTGAAACTTTCGCAGATAGCAGTAATTACGAATTATTCTTTCTTCTGCTCACCGCTGTTCCACAGCTGCTGTGAGAGGATTTGTATATGTTCACACATATACAAAGGAGGAATGGTGGGTGGATAAGGGTAAATGGAGTGAAGCTGGTAGTGTAGCAATACTAGTGCATGATCAATAGCAATTTACAATGAGAAGCAAAAGTACAAAACTGGCAATAACCCTTAGCATTGTGCTTCTTACAAGAGACAGGGTTTACATGTTTTCACCTGAGGCATCACGGAGCGTACTTGTGAATTACACTCTTCTGCATGTACACAGGCCGTCTGATGCACTCCACATGCAGCAAACCACCTATACCTGCTGAGGAGACAGGACAGACTATGTGCCCTCTGCATGGACGTGCAACAATTTTTAGTGGTAGCTGTTCATCACAGCAGCCACAGAGAGTACCTGCAGGTGGTTGCCATGGCTCAAGCAATGCTGTGGTCTCATCAGAGACTTCCAGCAGGCCAGATGCCACTCTTAATTTCCAACTGGGAAAAAAAAAAAAAAAAGAGAGAGCAAAGGACAATCCAAAAGAGCCACTGATCTCCACAACCAGGACTGCAACAAAGATTAATTCAATCAGCTGGAAGTATGATGTCTGCATTCCCTGCAGAAAACGATGGTAAAAGTCAATGATGGCCACCTCTACAGTAAGAATGTAATTTTAATATGGTAAGCGATGATTATGTCCATTTTAATACGCAAATATTTATTGGGTTTGAAAAAATAGTTAGGTTATGCCATAAGATACATTCCTCAAGTATCTGATTGTTGCTTTAGGAGGAAAATTCCCAAATTTTACTGCTCATTTATTGCACTGTTTCATTTTTCTTCCCCAAATGATGCTGCATTTACTTTTTTAAGAGGGAGTATCATGAAAGGCTTATTGCTTTTGCATATATTGAAGCATTTAAAGCTCATCACTGCAAAAGTCCAAATTTGCAGAGAGTGGAAATCTGTAGTCCAGTTAAATAAAGTAAAATACATGCACTTTTTTTGTCTTCAAAGGGCATAAACTCCTTCAGAAATCTTTTATCTCTGAAGAATGATTTGTCAATCATCCCATACTTTACAACTAAAACATGAATCTTAGATCATCTGTCCTTGTAGTTTTCCTCTAGTTTCTTCTTTATGTCTCTCACCTTCAAGGAGTAAGCTCTCTTGCACAAAGCAAAGCTTAAGTGCTAGGTTTAGGGCCCAAAATTCACTGTCTTGAAAGGAGTCTTGCTGGATAAATTCTTTTTCAAAAGATTTGAATTTGATGCCCATTTTCCTCTTTCCTGAAATGGGTGCTCCCTCTGTGAATGGAAGCAGAATGTCGCTTTGCAGTTTTACATCTTCTTGTATTCATTTTTTTCCATTCCCTAGTGAGCTGCCCAGTCCCAAGAAGGATTTTTTTTTTCCTAATTCTGATGTTATAGTGTTAGGAACCAGCAGTTCTGGGGACAGTCCATCCTCAGATTTCCATGTGACAGAATTATCACTTAGAAGTGTCAGGCTCATTGCATTCTTTTTACCCATCCAGCAGATGGCATCTAAGCTTTAGAAAAGGTCATCTTTCTTCATACTCTCAGATCCTGCACAGATTCTTTTTTTGTTTGATATATTCCATTAAAAATGTGCTAAATGAATTATTTTAGAAAACTTTATTCAGCTATCAATTTAGAAACTTATGATGGTAGTGTATTTTTATGATTTTATACGTTGGTGATCTTTTCCTGAAGCCTATCAAAATTTTAAATTTCTCCTTCAGTCTATTTATAATAAATTTAAGAAGAATTTGTCTTTCATTGCTTTCATGTGCAGTTATGTTTTATTCCTCAATTTGAGTCTCATTTCTCAAGTTCATTGTTAAATGAATGTCCATACTCCAAATATATTCAGTATTCTAGCTATTATGAATGCTGACAAGGTAACATAGCAGCTGTTAATCACAGGTTTTGAAACTGCTAACTCATATTGCTTCCTGATGTTAGAGTTCCCAGTGATGGCCCAGCTTCTATATAGAATATAATAACTTATAAATACCCAGTTCAAAATTACTGCTTATACTCATCAATAATAATAATAATAATAATAAAGGTGATACAAAAGGCTATTTTGACCGTGTAGGCTCTAAAAAAAAATGAATTTACACCATTATACTCTTATTTTAGCTGATTCTATTTCCTATACTTTGTTATGGGAAAGGAATTGTAATTTTCACTTGAATTCTTATGCTCTTTCATTTCCAGGATGTTAAAAGACAGCTGACTATCTGTGTCTAATGTTGCAGATACTAATCTTCACAGAAAGACCCTTATGCCAGTTTCTTGACTCTCCCTCTCCCTCTCCCTCTCCCTCTCCCTCTCCCTCTCCCTCTCCCTCTCCCTCTCCCTCTCCCTCTCCCTCTTCCTCTTCCTCTCCCTCTCCTTCTCCTTCTCCTTTTCAATAGAATTACTTTAACGCCTCTAACCAAAGGAATATTAAGTTACATGTGAGGGGGGGCAGATTTGTTTCAGTTCCATGGAACTCATTTTTGGTAGAAGATTTTTCTTCTGAACACAGCAATATGCAGTTGTAACAGTCCTTTAGTAGAAAGATACTGAAGTATGTTTCCTCGTGTACCAATTAAATCATAAATGGGAAATTAAAGCTCATTCTTCAGTTTCAAATCTGTACACTGAAAGGTGTTATCTTCAGTTTATTTATTTTCAGATTTGGTTTGAGTCAAACTTAACTTTCGGTCAGCTGTGCTATTTAAACAAGTCTGTTTGTGGTACTCAAATATCTTTTCGTGTCATCTCGACATTAACAGTGGACAATATTAAGAAGATAGCAGAGGTGAAAATCCACTGTCCCCGTAAATCATATAGCAACCTTTCTTTTCTGGCAGTGGGAGTCTGCCTGACTTTCTTACCCACAGATTTCTTAAACTGGACCTAGATAGTGGATAAGTCATTTTTACTTGTTCTCTGTTTATATGGATTGCAAATAGTATCCAGGTGACTAAGATATTAGTCAGATTGCTATAATAAATTTTCTTCAGCAATTGGGGAATTAGTGATTCAGGCATACAAACGGACTGGCAGAATATTTTAGACTTTGTTCATAAAGCCACCAGAACATTCTTGTTAGAGTCCTACTTACAAGGCAAGGGAGATGAAGTAGCAAACTCCAGTAATGATTTCAACCACCTGGACAGTGAGAATCAAAATGAATCCCAAGGATGGTGGGGTAGCAGTTACTAGAGATTCATATGCTATAAGTTCAGGACAGGCTTTGTCTTCTGCAAAGTGAAGGCAGGAAAGCAGCTGTCATCTGGGAAAGGAGAATGAAATTACACTTCAGAAATAATCATGCAAAATGTACAAAGGTTCTTTTGCTTCTGAGGAAACATCTCACCTTAAGGATTAACTTTGACTAAAAAAGTGTGGAGTCATTTGAGAAGTGATTTATGTGACTCAATGATTACCCAGCGAACCTATAGAGTAAGTGCTTAACTAACTTAATACTACCTGGGAGAACGACTTATCCCTCTATGTGGATTCAACAATCTTTGTTTAATTATGTAAGATGCATGTGTTATTATGAAATCTGTACAGAGATATAATGATTCCCACAATTACAGAAGGCTGTACTGTACTTTCTTTCCACTTATAGTTCAGGACACTGCCCTTTTATTTTTTCACTGGATCGGATCAATTGCTAATTAATTCTCTCTTTTCAAACATTGCTGTTAAGTAGGCAACTGGCTTTGCAGATGAGCAGAGACATGCTAGTTTCAACTTAATTTGTTTTTTCCAGCAAGACCTTTTTATGTCTGCCAGTTATCAAGTGATCTGCCACAGACCTTTACTAGTGAAGAACTTCACTAAGAAAAATGGAAAAGGACACGTTAGGCAATGTGTCCTACAGGATGCTGATCAAGCAGTTCCGTTTGCATCACAAATTCAAATGTTCTTCTTTCAAAGACTTTTTGTGATGCTTCTCTGAGGGATAAAAGTTCCCAAAGATGTTGATCAAACAACCTAGGACAGAATGATTCTGTAAGACTTCACCTCAAAGGATGACAGTCTGAGTGGAACCATGCTATAGTACTTTTTTTTTTTTTTTTAAGGTTATCTTTTCTACACTTCTCACACTCTTACTCTTTCAGAGCTTTTCTAATTAGGGAAGTCTCTAGGGAATTTGACAGTAAATGACAACCCTTAAAACAATTTGTCCCTAGATGGAAACATGCTTTGGATGAATGTACTGACTGTAAAGCTCAGTATCATTTCTTTTTGCTTGTGTCAACGCAATTTTGTTTCAAAATGTGGAAGAAAATTGTTTACCTATGTCCATAAAATGGCAATTTTTGGATCAACAACTTTTCTTTTCTTTTCTTTTCTTTTCTTTTCTTTTCTTTTCTTTTCTTTTCTTTTCTTTTCTTTTCTTTTCTTTTCTTTTCTTTTCTTTTCTTTTCTTTTCTTTTCTTTTCTTTTCTTTTCTTTTCTTTTCTTTTCTTTTCTTTTCTTTTCTTTTCTTTTCTTTTCTTTTCTTTTCTTTTCTTTTCTTTTCTTTTCTTTTCTTTTCTTTTCTTTTCTTTTCTTTTCTTTTCTTTTCTCTTTTCTTTTCTTTTCTTTTCTTTTCTTTTCTTTTCTTTTCTTTTCTTTTCTTTTCTTTTCTTTTCTTTTCTTTTCTTTTCTTTTCTTTTCTTTTCTTTTCTTTTCTTTTCTTTTCTTTTCTTTTCTTTTCTTTTCTTTTCTTTTCTTTTCTTTTCTTTTCTTTTCTTTTCTTTTCTTTTCTTTTCTTTCTTTCTTTTCTTTTCTTTTCTTTTCTTTTCTTTTCTTTTCTTTTCTTTTCTTTTCTTTTCTTTTCTTTTCTTTTCTTTTCTTTTCTTTTCTTTTCTTTTCTTTTCTTTTCTTTTCTTTTCTTTTCTTTTCTTTTCTTTTCTTTTCTTTTCTTTTCTTTTCTTTTCTTTTCTTTTCTTTTCTTTATCCCTCAGTGGCGTGTATTCTGATCAACATATGGCATTAAGCATTTATTGAAGAATTGCTTATGTCTTGGGCAGAGTTTATGTATTACCTTCTTTAATTCAAGTAGATTTCTCTGATTTTTTTTGTGCATTGTTAAATATTATATCTAACAATCCTTAATCTCTTTATTCTAAACTCTACTCTTTGTAATTATTCCAATTATTTACACTTATTTCAGTTTCACTGGGATTATCCCTGTTGGTTAACCATAGGTTTTTCAGAAATGCAGAATGCACAACTTATCACATACTTAGTAACCAAATAATATGTCGGTTACTAATAATATTCCCTTAGTGCATATCTTCATTGTTGCATATTTGTGTAACTTTGCAAGAAGACAAACGATACTCATTCTTGAAGGAGACTTCTAAAAGATTTTAATTTTTTTAATTACTTATTTCACCAACATATTTATTTTATTGATAGTCCACCACTGAGGTAAATTAACAGTTGTGGGAAAAAAAAAAAAGTGGGAAATACCGCCTGATAAGCATTCGATATGTGCTGAAAATTGCCAATCTAAACAACTGTGTGACTGACTCAATAGTTTGCTACTGGAAGCTAGCAGCCCATCCAAAACCTTCTCAGGGCCCCCATGGAGGGCAGCCCACTCCCCCAGTCTACTGGCTCACTCTGGCTGGCCAGCTTTTTGGGACAGGGAGTTTAACCACCTCAGAATGGGCAGACATCTCCACCTGAGCTCTCTGTTGCTGCTGCAGTGCATGTAACAATGTGTTTCCTTTTGTTCTGGCAGAATTCCTGCTCGAATGAATCTCCTACAGCTTGCGTTTCTGCGAGCTGGAGGGTTGTAATACCCAGATTGCCAATTCTGCTGCAGAACAAGATGAGTTTGCTAGCACATTTCAGCTGCAGGCTCTTTCTTTGCCATCATCAAAGTCAGCAAAATGGTAGGGAGGGTCAAACAGAGGTGAGGCTTGCTTGCAGCCAAATTGTACTGATGTCCCCAGCTTCTTTCTTTGTCATGGAGGCAGTGCAGCCTGTCTATGACTAAGCTTAGAAGGCAAGGTTCAGTCAGCTTTTATTGTCTCTTTCAGTGTCAGCTGTACAAAGTAAATGGCAATTAAAAGACCTTCTCTGATCCTTCAGCTGGTAGCTTTCATTCGGAGTCCTACTCTCCTAACTTAATTGAAAGTGAAAATAGTATTTTTTCTTGCACGTTTCCATGTCCTGAGAGCTTACCCGCAGCTACAGTTTTGGACTGGGTCTCTCTTTCTACAAATGATAGGCTTTCAAAAACACTTGGTGAATTCTTTGCCTCTTTATTTCAGCTTACTCAAGAAATTGCATGCAGGCTTGCAGCAAATCCTACACAGTCATCCAGGGCAGGCTCTGTTCCCATGCTTCTTTGTGTGGAAAACATCCCTTTGTCAGAAGATCCTTAGTCTCGTTATCAGCAGTTCACACGTGGTACATGCAAACAGATACACATCCTTCAGCTGCCCTGACATTTGCTGGGAAAGTAACATAGTGTTGCACAAGCGATTTACACTTCTGTGTTCAGGACATAGTGTGTCTTCAGGCAATATAATGCATACACTATCTGGGAGTGTTGGTCTTCTGGACCTACTGTTCACAAATAATGAATACTTTTTGGCAGCTTGGTCTACAGCGATGATAAGATTGTGAAGTGTCATGTCCTAAGGGGCTTGAGGAAGACAAGTAGCAGAATAAAGACCCTGAGATCAAGAAAGGGAGATTTTAGCTTCCTCACAGGAGGGTTAAGGGAGATCCAGTGAAAGACAGACTTTCTTGGAGGGCAAAGGAGTTCAGGAGTGTTGGAAGATTGTCAGAGATGGCCTCCTCAAAGCACAAGAGGGGTCCACACCCTTAATCAGAAAAAGGAAGAGTCATAACAGGAAAACAGACTCCTAAACAGTGAGCTAGTTGGAGAGCTTCAGTGCAGAAGAGAAGTATGAGAGAGATCGAAAAGGCAAGACTCCTGCAAAGACATGCAGAAATACTGCTCTGGCACAAGGAGATGTGGTTAAGAAAGTGAAAGCTCAGACAGAGCTCAAACTAGCAAAAGATGTCACACATAGCAAGAAAGGCTCTTACAGGTACGTTAGCAAGTAGAAGTACAAGGAAGCTGTAGGTCTGCCACTGTATGGGGCTGGAAGTTTAATTTAAGATGCCTACAGGAAACTGCTCAGAACTACTCAGTCCTTTCCTTGGCTCAGTTCTCCTGGGGGAGACCAGCCCCCAAGTCTCTATGCTGAGAAACAATGACAAAAAAAAATAATTTGGAACTACCAATAGAGGAGAAAGGTTGAATTAGGAACCAAAAATTGAACATCTATTGATACTTCCTCCAATTTCATGGGAAATTCTGACCAGATATATCAAAAAATGAAAACAAAAATTGCTATGAGAACAATTAGACATGGGATCCCAGAGAAGTGGTGGACTTGTTGAAATTATTCAAGACTCAGTGTGACAGAGCTTGGATAACTTGATCTAAATCACTGCTTTCCGCAGAAGGTTGAACGGGGTGATTTCTAGAGTCGCCCTCTAACTTGAACCTTTCTATCATTGTTACGATCCTCTCAGGATCCACGTGCAGGATTACAAAGAATGAGAAACAAACAATCTGATTACAAACAGTCCATTACCACTAGGGGCCACTTCAGCAAACATGCATGTGTATCACAGAATCTCAGAATGGCTGAGGTTGGAAGGGACCTCTGGAGACCATCTTGTCCACCCCCCTGCCAAGCACGGTCCCCTTGAGCACAGTGCACAGGATGGCATCCAAGCAGGTTTTAAGTATCTCCAGGGAAGGAGACTCTACAGCCTCTCTGGGCAACCTGTTCCAGTAAAGAAGTGTTTTCTCAGATTCAGTCGGAACTTTCTGTGTTTCAGTTTGTGCGCACTGCCTCTTATCCTGTTTCTGGGCACAACTGAAAAGAGTCTGGCCTCATTCTCTAGACACCCTCCATTCAGGAGTTTACACATTGAGCAGATCCCCTCTCACTTTTCTTCTCCAGGCTAACCAGGCCCAGCTCTCTCAGCCTGTCCTCGTATGACAGGTGCTCCAGCCCCCTCATCATCTCCGTAGCCCTCCTCTGGACTCTCTCCAGATGCCCCATGTCCCTCTTGTACTGGGGAGCCCAGAACTGGACACAGTGCTCCAGGTGTGGCCTCACCAGGGCTGAGCAGAGGGGCAGGATCACCTCCCTGCTGGCTACACTTTCCCTAATGCAGCCCAGGACACCGCTGGCCTTCTCGGCCACAAGGGCGCATTGCTGGCTCATGTCCCCCAGGACTCCCATGTTCCTCTCTGCAGAGCTGCTCTCCAGCATGTCAACCCCCAGCCCGTGCTGGTGCTTGGGGTTGTTCCTCCCTAGGTGCAGGACCCTGCCTTTGTTAAACCTCTTGAGGTTGCTCTCCAACCTGGCAGCACAGCCCTCTGGGGTACCAGCCACTCCCAGATTTGTGTCATCCGCAAACTTGCCAAGGGTGCACTCTGTTCCATAACCAGGTCATTGATAGTTGAACAACTCTGGACCCAGTACTGACCCCTGGGGGACACCACTGGCTACAGGCCTCCAACCAGACTGCACCACTGATCACAACCCCCTGAGTTCTGCCATCCAGCCAGTTCTCAATCCACCTCACTGTCCACTCATCTAACTCACACTTCCTGAGTTTGCCTTTGAGCTTGCCTACTCATCCCTTTAGTTTCCTCTATATTTCACTTCTTCATGCTTCCCTCCCAGTCCTGTGCCCCTCAGTTACCATCCACATCAGATTCTGTAAAGAGTTTTTGTTCCCCAAAACACTGAAATTCTTATTCTGAATAATTTGCTCACAATGTTCAACCTTTGGCTTCTGGCAAGGGCTGTTGTCTTCTGTTCCAGGGGCAGTGAAAAAATACCTCTTCTTAATGATAAGATTTTGTTCCTGTTTCTGGTGTTTGCAGCTACTCAGCATATGCCTTCTAGAACAAGATGTGATAACTTCTTCATGGCTCCCACTTGAGTTATTTCTACTTTATGGCTGTGTTGTTTTGGTACATCTGTCTCTGCATTTTGGAAAGCTTTTGTGCTACTACATGGAAAGAGCTAGGCAAGCATTTATACCTCAGTTCCAGGAAATTTAGTCCTCAAACCTCTCTCTCAAATGTTTTGGCATGTCTCCTGACATTTGAGGTCTTAGTGAGGAAAATGTGAATTTCCATCCTGACCCAGAATTATATCCAACTAATCTCTACTTTTTTTCCATTATTGAATATTTGCTTATCTAAGATGCACTGGAGCCAACTGAGGGGGTTCACCTAACAGCACTAGTGTACTTATCTTACATACAGGAAAAGGCTGTGCTGCCACAAACCTGCTGATGCTCACCCAACAACTGTTTTTAGTCCCAGTAGACTGAGTCAATGTAAGGTGCAAGGTCCTGCATCTGGGCTGGTGCAATGCCAGGCACAAATAGAGGCTGGGCGGTGAATAGACTGGGAGCAGCCCTGAGGAGAAGGACCTGGGGGTGGTGGTTGACAAGAAACTCACCATGAGCCAGCACTGTGCGCTTGCAGCCCAGAAAGCCAACCGTATCCTGACTGCATCAAAAGCAGCGTGGCCAGCAGGGCTGGGGAGGTGATTGTCCCCCTCTGCTCTGCTCTTGTGAGACCCCACCAGGAGCACTGCATTCAGCTCTGGGGCCCCCAACACAAGAAGGACATGGACGTATTAGAACAAGTGCAGAGGAGGGCCATGAGGATGCTCAGAGGACTGGAGCACCTCTCCTATGGAGACAGGCTGAGGGCATTGGGGATGTCCAGCCTGGAGAAGAGAAGGCTCCAGGCAGACCTTATAGCGGCCTTCCAGTACCTAAAGGGGGCCTATGGGAAAGCTGGGGAGGGACTTTGTGTCGGGGGTGTGGTGATAGGACAAGGGGCAATGGTTTTAAACCAAAAAGGTGTAGATTTAGATTTGATATAAGAAGAAAATCTTTACCCTGAGGGTGGTGAGACATTGGCACAGGTTGCCCAGAGAAGCTGTGGATGCCCCATCCCTGGAGGTGTTCAAGGCCAGGCTGGATGGGGCTTTGGGCAACCTGGTCTGGTGGGAGGTGTCCCTGCCCATGGCAGGGGGTGTGTGGAATTAGATGGTCTTTAAGGTCCCTTCCAACCCAAACCTTTCTACGTTTTTGTGATTCTCCGATCCACATCAGGTATGATTCCAGGCTCTGTGTCTGCCTCTTGCACATACCTTGCCACTGAAATTTTTGTGGCAAAATAGTTTCACAGGCCAGCCTCCATTACCAGGGCTGATACCCAGTATGCTCCAGCTAACTCCTCTTCCCATAGCTCCAAGCCCTGGAGCTCTCTGAGCTCTCTGTCCAAGTTCTCCCAGGACACACACAAGTTCCAGTAATCCTAATTACTTTTTGGCTGATACAAGAAATACAGAGGGAAAAAAAAAAAAAAAAAGGCAATCTGTACACATTGGCTTGCCTTTGTGCCCTTGTTGCAAAGGAACCTTAAGGTTTAGATTAGATGCTTCTAAAGAGCCCAGCCTTCCTCCTCTCCCCTTTGCTTCCTGAAAGTACCCTTTCTCTCTCCTTCTTCCAGCCATTTTTCTGCACCCAGTCTTTTCTCATTTTTGATGTGACTGAAGAGAGAACCCTTCTTGGATTGCCACTCATCTCCTTGTCAGGAGCCTCCCAGATCAGACCTGTCAGATGTTCAAAATCCATCACCACCTCATCCTTAGCTCACTTGTCACCCTGCCGAGTTTCAGATTGGAACAATTAGTTTGCCTTGAGTCGTTGCCAATTATTTTGCTGCTGTATGATTAAATGGACTGTAATTGAATAGCTGATCACCAGGATTTAATGACCCTCCACTGTTAAATCTAGCCAAGTTAAAGATTTTTTTCCCTTCTGTCACCTCCCAGGGGACTCTAGCTGAATCCGGAAGCAAAAGGTCACAGAGGAGACAAGCAAACACAATGAGAACAGAATTTGCAATGTGATATAAAATACTATACAGAGTCCCTAATATTAAACAGGATTTATGCAGAGTGGCTCACAGGTTGTTTTGCACGCACACATGCACACATTGGTAAGAAAAGAGCATAGTGGACTTGTGTGTAAGAACTATGCATTCTTTCCCGATCAAGAAAACCCTGTTATTTAGTATACAATCCAGTTAGATTGAAACATACTCTTAAATATGTAATTATACACTCAGAAAAATGGATTTTTTGTCTATGACTAATATTCTTATACTAATAACTATCTGTTTCCCCAAAACCATCTCCCAGAACCTAGACATGTTATCTGTTTGTAAGTTGAAAAATAAAATAAAATAAAATAAAATAAAATAAAATAAAATAAAATAAAATAAAATAAAATAAAATAAAATAAAATAAAAAGACAGTAAAAAAAAAGCATAGTTTGTTTTTAATGTGCCTATAGCAAGTTTTCTTTAATGTATCAGATGTTGGAGCTGTTACAAAATTAGATTTTTTTTAAAGTCTTGGACTACAGCATTGTGGATAACTATCCCACAGTCTGAACCAGCACACTCGAACACATCAGGAATGTGTGTTAATGGCCCAGTGTCTTGTTTAGAAAAGAAACCACGGTGCCCTTATAGTACATTCTGCTAAGCAAAGCTTTCAGCAAATGTTTGTGCGCTCTCAGCATCAGCACTGATGTGACTGACTTTTACAGTTGCAGGGTAGTTCTGATCTATTAACTCAGGCGTGCATGTGAAGCAGCCTCTCCTACATTCCTTGATACTGCAAAGAGCCAACCAATGATTCATCCAGCTGAAGACCTCTTTATGAGAAAACTGAATCACTGAAGCTCTACTATGTTCAAAATAGTGAAGAAAAAGATGCTATCATTCATTCATACCTACGTATAGTAGGTACTGCTAACACATGTAATGGCATGTTCCTTGCTCTGAAATATTCCCTGCTCAAAAGACAGAGTTTTTCAGAGTGTACCATGTTGATTACACTGTGAAGGTCCTGGACCAGCAAGATAAATACAAATCATACTTCTTTGTATTGTTACTGATTTGGTGCTGTTACTGATCTTTGTAGGTTCATAAGTGGCTTTACCAAGATTGACAGGACTGTTCCTGGGCTTAGGTTTTTTCTCAAGGCTTCAGCATAATATGCTAACAAGAGAAAAAAATCTGAAAAAAAGAAAAAAAAAAAGAAAGAAAAAAAAAAAGCATACACATTAAAACCAAATTTGATCTAGGCAATGAAATGACCATGAAAATAAGATATCTAGGTAATGAAACATTGAATCTAGGTAAGGTACACTGGATGAATTTACAGAAAACCATTCCATGAACAAACGAAACACAACAGTGTTTTCCCGCATGTAAGCTCCAGTAGTGGGATAAACCAGTGGGATAAGCTTAAGCAGCTGGAGAGATACTGGCACTGACGTTCTCTTCCTTGTCAATGCACATATTTTCACAAATCTCATGAGAACATCATTGTCACGTTTGGTTGAAATTAGCAAAACAGTTTGGAGGTCATGCAGACCATCTTCACAGAAGTACCAAGACCTACTTAGAGCAGGTCCAGTACACCTGCAGGTGCTTCTGTCTGCATGCATAGATCAATTTTTGTTAATTACAGTTATTCAGGTGCAGATAAAAACATTATTGGATTTAAAGTAATCTCTAGGTAAACCTGGGTAGGATTCAGAAATCTTGTTTTGTTTCTTCAGAAGGTGATTATGTTCACATCCATCTGTGCAAAAGAAATATGATTCCCTCCTGCAGACAGCTGGTAAATATCATGTAGGCTCCCCTCAGCTGCAGAATCCCTGGCTGATCCAGTTATCTTTGTTTCGTTGTTATTCTCTCTGGCAGCAGGAGCCCTTAGCAGTCCTTACTTTGGGCCCTAAGTGGGAGGTAGAGTGCGAGGCACTCAGCCACAGCACCCCCAGGCATATCCTCATCTCCATTTCACCAGGGACCAGCACTGGGAACCTGAGCACAACACTTCATTTGTGGTCTGCTGGCTTCTTCTCCACATTTTTTGTCTCTCTTGTCTATTCAGCCTGTAATCTTTTCAAAGGCTGGGACTGTCTCTGACTGTCTAGACACACAGGACCTGTTACAATGGGACATTGATTTCTGATGGGGTCTCCATCTGCTTACTGTATTGCAAATGACTACTGCTAACTTTAAAAGAGCTACATTTCAGCATCAGGGTTCAGCAGCAATAAGAACACTTGGACTTTGTTACAAAGTTAAATAATGCCTCATACTAGTGAAGAGAGAAATAATTTATTTCAAAATCAAAGTTTGTAGGCTAGCAGTGAATTATGTGGCTTTCATGCTTGGCTAGTCATGTATGCTCTTGTTTCTTTCCCTGCTATCTGCTAAAGCTAACTTGAAATGTCTGACAAGTTGCTTAGTTTTTCTGTGCAGTATCTGCTATACATATTGTTATTTTTAGCACTGTTTCTGTTGTTCTTATTGCTGCAGCATCTGAACATCCCAAAACAGCTGAAGAATGTGCCTATGACACATGAATGTTATTAGACCCATTTTACAGGCAGAAATATAAAGGCATGAAGTAATTCATCCATAATCATGTAAAAAATACATTGCACTGCTTGGAACTGCAGAACTCCAGAGCCCTTGTGTAATCCTTCATCTTGGGTCTAGCCTTTCTACAATGCTAGATTTTATTTCAAAACCTCCAGGAAGCCTCTCAAGATCTCTTGTTTCTCCTTGACATATGAAAAATATGAAGTGTGATTAGTCCCTAGAGCATTTTTGAAGTTTACAAAACCACTGGCACCTGAAACCTATTCCCAGAATTGCATCTTATGTCTGATTTTTCACCTCCTTTGATTCTGTTTACGTAGACAACAAGAAGATTTTGAGAAGATGCAGCTTCCTTTAAAAATATTCCTTTCTCCCCCACCTAACAAAGTAAAGGAGAGAGACAGGACAGACAGAATGATTGGCACAGGGTAAATTAATAGGAAGAGATAGCTCTCTGTCCCTTTATAGGTTAACAGCTGCAATACCATCACAGGCTCCAAGAAGACAGAAATAATGTGTCTGTGGTCATTGTTCAGCCTTGGCAAGCAACTCTGGAGATTCAGTGTTAGCAGCTATTGATACCAAGAGCAACGCTGTCTTCCTGCTTTTGTGAGAGTACCCTTTGGATTACCCAGGGTGCTCTGCAGTTGTGCTTTTGAAACATGCCTGGCTCACAAGTCATCCCAACCCAGAGAAAAAAAAAAAATCAGCAAAGCCTGCTATGCAGAGCAGCGTCTGAATAGCCAACAGCCAATTTGCCAGCACAACAATTCTGCATTGAGCCGATTGCTAGATATGAATATCCCTTTCAGGGACAGCTTCCCAAATGAGGGAAATCCAGAAGCTGGCTTTTGAAAGTGAAATTCCCTGGGAATTCAGCATAAGGCTTTGCCTGGCAACACTCCCACCCAAGAACCAACAAAAAGCAACTGGCTCTAATCCTTCTCCTTATGTATTTTGGCAGCTTTCTTCCATTTAAAAAGAAAATAAAAATAAAAATCCATCTTGCTCCCATATTGGAAAGAGTCCAAGATACACACATTGGGAGTACAGGAACTGGCATTTAAAGTCCTCCTGATGCTTTTTATGCTGGGTCTTTGATCACACAGAAGAAGGCAGTGCCTTTTGCCTTTTACAGTCTTAAAACAAAAAGTTGCTCTTGGAAGCTGTCTGTAATGCAATTTGGTGCTCAGCTTTCCTGATTAAACTGTTCTAAATAGTGCCATAAAACAAAAAACACCATAATAATCCTGATTCTGGCCTCCCTTATGTCTCTTCTGAACCATGAATTTAGTGAAGATTAAAACAAATGTGAGCCCTTCATTTTCTTTTGTTGTTTGTGTGACCATTGAACAGTTTTTATAAGATGTTATTTTTTAAAAGCAGCAACTGTTAGTGGGTTCAAGACTGTGCTGAGATACAAGCACACATGCTTTTAATGTCATAAGTGCTATTGCTTTTCAGATAAGATGAAGTCTGAGATAAAGCTGTGGGGAAGATATAGTGTGAGACGATGGCCAAAAGCCATTTATGCCACTTCTGCCCTTCAGGCATGCTGCCTGCAGACAGGCATATCAGAAAATCTGATCCAAGATGTTTATAAACTCTGCTGCTATGTCTGGATCTGCTCTAAGTGATGTGTTGTCTCTGTCAGGCATTTAGTCATGCAGAGTGTTAGCTCCTACTATTTGTAGAGGTCTTGTATTCACTAGTACAATTTGACCTTTATATGAGAGCAAAAATAAGAGAATGCAGTTGTTCAAGTGATGGATAGTAAAGATATTACAAATTGACATTTAAAATAGGTATCTTTCTCATGTAGAAAATATCAGGCCTTGCATTTCATCATCAGATATCACATCTTAATTTGGATGTTAGGGAAAAGTCACATCTTACCAACATGAAATAATTTTATTGATTCCAGCAGCATTTTAAGAACAGAAACCAACAGATATACCCAGAAGAGAAATGCTAAGTTGTCCAGCTTTAAAAGCCAGTTTTTCAGATGGTGTAATCACCTAGAATCGGTGGAAAAATCTCAGGTTTACACCTACAGAGTGTGCAGCGACTGTGGAATTTGAGAACTCTGGAAATAGCAAATTAGAACTACAAAGCACTGAAGGGAAATGTATGCTCTAACAGGTCTATCAGACAAGGATCAGTGAAGCAAAATCCAGTGCTCCTTTTAAATAGAAGCTGGCAACATATGAGATCTTGTCTAGCAGATTTTAATACTCTGACATGAAAGGCTAAGCTGAACAGATAAACCATGGTCATTTCTGCCAACATCTCCAGCCAGGCTGAGTATTTCCTGTGCTGGGCTGATGGAGCTGGCATTGCTCAGGAAGGTGGGTTGATGGAGCACTATGCTGCTATGTCGTCCTTAGCAATGCAATTTTTGTTAAACAAAAGACAATTGGGCAAATGTGATAAAAAAGGTGTAACCAGGAGAAGTAGCAGAACTAAGCTTACATGAAGATACCAGTAAAGATTCCACAGTCTGGAAGATGCTCTCATCTTCATCAACCTAATCCACCTCTGCCCAAAGTGGAGGATAGAGATAACAACTCTGCCTCAGGGGACACTTGGCTGTGGAGAACCTCCAGGGATGCCTGGGACCAAGCTCTCATGGCCACAGCCATGTGAGCTTGTGCTCAGTACCTTGCTCCTCTTGAGCACTGAGAGCCCAGCTCCTGTCCACAGAGAAAAGTGAAGTAAAGAGAACTGGTTTTCTGCAATTTTGTAGTTCTGCATTACTAACCACTCTTTCACTGAGGTGATTATCCTTAACACGGACCCACACAGCCTACAGTGTCATAGTGAGTCTAACTTCAGCAACACCTGGCTCTGCTTGACCTGGTCATCATAGAAGAGCAAGAAAAGCCCACAGACTGCACAAAGGTGATCTTGCAGGCAGGAATAGGATGGGACACAACACAACCCTGCAGCTAGCCCCTGTCCTAGATGGCAGAGCTGGTGGGATATACAGATAGAGGGACACTTCTGTTGAAAGACAGTCTGGGGAGGTGCCTTCAGAGAGCGCTGTGCTGTCAGCACATACAGGTGCAGCCACTGAAAAACTGTCCCAGCAGAAAACAAGGGGTCCTACCACCTGAAATCCTTGTCAGCATCCTTCATTTGAATGAAACGTGTAGCTTTCCTCTGTGGTTTCCTCTTTCTCGGTAACCATTGACTTCTTTCAGGTTAAACTTGGTTCTTCAAGTTTTCTTTAGCCATTTCACTTAACAGACTAATTGGTTGGAAGTGTTTTGGAGCCAAATCAAACAGCAAAGAAATGAAGTTCATAGGCAAAGAGTACAATTTTGGTCTGCAGCTCTTTTGTTCTTCTGATACACTGCATTAAACATTGCTGAAAACTGACTCCACTGTCCCAGTGTTGTAAGGCTCAAAGCCTCAGAAAGTCCATAGGGCACTGCTGAGTGAGTAGTGACTCTTGTCAAGCTGATGATGGTTAGATACAGCTCAGTTTGTGTCTTGATCTCTAAGACAAGGAGCTCTTTTTAAGAGGTAACATTGACCAGAGCAGGAGCTGATCTTTCGATCTCCCCTTGGGAAGAAGTAAATGCATCAACAGTGAGGTTGTTCAGGGCAACAGGCAACAAGAAAATCTACTGATATTCCATGACATGTCTAGGTAACCAGACAGCAAATAATGCATGGCATTTTACTGCAGCAAGTCATGGTCCGGTCTAGATCTCTGTGTATGCTATGCAGTTTAGAGATGGCAGAATTTCCAACCTGGAAAGAAAAAAGTACTCTGCTTCTGCCCAGTAGTACTGGTTTTCCAGAGAGCAGGCAGTTTTAATGGCACTTTTGCTCCCAAACCTGCCAACTTTTTGTCCTCTATACCTTCTTTTCTACAGTAAAAATATTTTTGATAAAACAGCACTAGACAAATAGCATATTCTGAGATCTGACCCTGTCCTTCTCCAGTTGCATTGTGCTGGTTTTCATACTCTGCAGCATCCAGAAATGCACTGTAATGTTGGCTTCACTGTACTGCAAGTGCAGCCCTTACTCTGCAACACGAATATTTCAGTGACGGTCTTGGAACAAAATCTGGTTTCACTTCTGCAGGTGCAAATCTGGAAGTTGCATCTGTCTAGCAAAATTTGGCTGCAGACTAAGCTGAAGCACCTCAGAATAGATCGTGTGGTATTACTTTCTAACCACAAGTCAGCAGTAATGGAATGATGTTTCACAATATTTGTCAAAGTAAGACATCCAGCAAAACTTGTCATAGGTATCAGAGACTGCATGTTTAGGGTGAAACAGTTCTCAAACTACAGCCAGTAATAAAGATTCAGCTGTTTTTTTACCACAGTACTGAACTGCTGTGGGGGATCAGTACACTTTGGTTAGTGTACCGTACCTGGATAATTATACCCAAGGTCTCAGATTTCATTATTAATCCTCTGTGCTGTGCCTGCCTGATGCTGGTCTTTTATTGAGAAACTGTTTTTCAAGACTCTGGTGTGTGTCCTGTCTCAACCTCGGCACAGGCTCAGGTGTATCTTGCTTTCAGTCTCTAGCTACCAGAGGTTTCTTCTTAC
The DNA here is from genome assembly GCF_964034855.1 of Anser brachyrhynchus. Lineage (NCBI taxonomy): Eukaryota > Metazoa > Chordata > Aves > Anseriformes > Anatidae > Anser > Anser brachyrhynchus. The sequence goes on from NC_137697.1 coordinate 46,209,637, forward strand.
ATGGGAAGGGCAGGAGAAGAGGACATGTGTCTTGTCTCAGCTGCCACCATTGACAGCCCAGTGTGGTCACTACAGGCAAAGCTAAAATATTGGCCACGTGCAGAATGGCACAGGCACATGCTCTGGTCTCCTTCTCCCTCAATGTGCCCCGTAGAGACATTCAGCTTTAGCCCTTCCAGTGATGGAGAAATTCTCTGAGACATAAGGAAGACATTAATCAACGCAACAATGCCTTATTCACTTGGCAGAGGTTCTAAGAAAGGAAATTAAGATACACTTCCATTTACTCTGTGGCATGGTAGCCCAAAGCTACTGGTTGCCAAAAGGTCAGAAGTTGCCGTGCTCTGTGTTAATAACCATGTCAGATGCTTATACCTGCAGTAAATGCAAAGTAATGCCTAATATCTTCTGTCAGCAAAAAAGAAGTGAGGTCTTTCATTCACTGCAAAATGCAATGGAAAGAGCATGCACACTGACAGCTGGTGCTGCATAGCTGATGTATGGTACCCAAAGTAAGAATAATACCGACAATCTCATGAGCCTGCATTAAAGAGAGAGAAAGAGGAAAATGATCATATTATGAAAATCCTCATGATATTAGAACTTCAGAAGGATACAGTAAAGATGGCTCAACTTCACAATAAATAAATAAGTGTTTCCTGTTTTGGACAGCTATAGATGTTGAAGGCCTGGATAAAGACAGCGTACAAGAGAGCAGCTTGACATGCTGGTGAGCCCCATGCTATCATGGACATGATTCCTGCATGTCTTTCTTTCTGGCAGACAAGGAGGAATCTGTCACACCATTTCTCTGGGAACAAAGCTATAAGGGATAAACCTACAAATGTTGTGCCATGCACAGCCCTCTTTTCCTTGCTTAGTAAGAGCTCCTCTCTTTTCTGAGAAGCTGTGCTCCATGCCCTGGCATTTGTGATGTTTCAAGGTCAAAACAGAAACTGTCCAGCCTCAGATTTTTGGAGTGATGAGACCTTAGTCATGAGAGAGTGGAGGTACATGAGTCAGCACAGGATCACCTAACTGTCCCCTTTGCTTTTCTTATCTCTTTTTTTTTTTTTTTTAAAACACAAAATGCTAACCACTTAATCCTGAAGTTGAAGTAAGAATTGTCTCTCTTGCTGTGTCTGGTAGAGCCACACTCAGTATGGAAATGCCTGGACGTCTATTACTCCCTGGTAGAGTTTTTGCAGGAATCTTAATCTCAGCTAGCTCTGCCGCAGCGCAGGAGCAGTCAGAGCACTAGGCACACCGCTCAACGACAGATGGCAACTTCCATCTCAGGAGCAACAACTTCAAGCTGTTCTTAAAGCCACTTCAGCTCAGTTGCTTATAACCGTCTGATGAAATCCACACCATGGAAGGTAATCTCAGAAAAAGCACTGAAGTCATTTTGTCTCCTGTATTTCAGGCCAGACTAGTACTTTGATTTGCATTTAACAAGCCATTGGACTGTCCCACCTGCAAGAGAAAGCAGAGGCCATCTCTAAGCCATTCTCAGCCTCAAGGGCACCCAGCAGCTGGAGCAAATGTCCTGGGATATACCCATGCACCCAGATCCCATTGCAAAGATGTTTTTGTGTGCTGGATGTCCTGTACTTATTTTTGGTAGGAGACCCATCGTAGGATGTACTGTGCTCCAAAAGAATTAATTCTAGCCCCCCTCCCTGTGCCTCCTTCTGACCTTTAGCCAGGCTATTTTTGCAGTGGATTTCTTTACTTCACTGGCTGTGAAAAAGCAGCAGCATAATGTAGTGATTTCAGGCAAAGGGACCTTTGTGGAGTTACACTGAGCTTTTGAAGTGAGGATACCTTAATGTTCCTTTCACTCTATTAATAATCTTCTCCATTTTGTACTCTTGTAAGTCTGCTTTCTGTTGGGATTGCAGCTTTGGCAGCTGTAGGTGAACCAGATAGGGACACTTCTCAGTAGCCCCCCTTCCAGTTCAGACAGGGTGCTTAAAAGCTCAAGGATCCAGCTTCCTTCCTGAAGTTAAACTCAAGGATACCAAATGGAAGTGGGGACGACAGGGCTCTGTCTGTGTCTTCCATGGACATGTGTTGGAGTAGTCCCAGAGCCACTGCTTGAGACCAGGTGCCATGCCAGCACCCGGTAAGGTCCCTTGCACACAGACCTTTGCCAATGCAGTTTGTACACAGAGGAATCAGCTTGCCCAGAGCCATGCAGACACAGCCACATCACCTCTGCAGGACAGCGATGCCTTTGCCAAGACACCTCAGTGAATTCCAGATGTGAATCCTCTACACTTGCCTCTGTCATTTTTGCTGCAGTCCAGCTACATGGGCTGGCCTCCTGTTTGTTTTTCTTAATCTTTTTTTTTTTTTTTCCTGTAGAAATTCCTGAAACTCTTCCAAGAGTTGAGCAAAATGCTGTCTTGCAGAACTGCCAGCATACCAGGTAGAGACAATCTTGGGAGATCAAACAATCCTTAGGGCTTCCTGCCGGCAACTGCTTCTGAGAGCAGCTTGTAAAAATCAGTGCTGATGACTATGAACACGACCCCTAGTCTTGCTTTGGTCCCAGTCCAAGCCCAGAATCTTTGCCTACACCCAATCCAGATCCAGCCTGACATTTGCAGAGTATCCCAATCTTCTCATCTGCACAACGTGATAATTGGGGTGCTTATAAAGGAGCAAGAAACCGATACCATTTTTGAAGAACAGTCCTTTTCCTTGAAATCAGAAAAATAACTCCCTTCAGGATTTCAGAATGTGAAAACTTGGATGAGCACTAACATTCACACAGAATAACATTTTTAATATCCTTGTTTAGGGCCAAACACTGATCCATTTGCTCAGTTTTCAGACAGGCTGCTTATTCCTTGGCATAGCCTCTCTGCTTCGCAAGTACCTGGCAGAGCAGCCCATCAGCCAGAACCTGGCACTCCTTCTGCAGGCAACAGGATGCAGAGGGGAGAGAAATGTGATTTCGTGATCTCCAGTTCCACTGGCAGCTCAGCAGAGCCAGCCTGGAAGAGAAGAGCAAATAAGCAAGAGCCAGCATAGGGGCAAGAGCTGATCATTTTTTTTCCCCCAGAGCGAAGTGAACAAGCTCATGACAGCATTGTTTCTTACTAGGGACTGTTAGCAACACCTTCTTACATATGCATGTATTTAACATTGATTGGTCCTGGAGATCATTAATTTTGGTGTCCTCCTGTCCCATTCATGAGCAAGCCAAATCCTTACTGGCAGGAATCTAGAGCTCCTCTTGATCCTCCCACTTGATCACTGGAGTTGCTGATACTGATAAGAAAGAATAATGTTCATACCACTTCTCCCAGTGGGAATTTCAGTAAAAAGCTTCCCTCTATACTTGAGACAGTTCCCATAACTAATTCCCTCTGCCGTATTTAGGCACTTCCTCATTTATTTATTTTTTATTCGCTGTGGTATTAAGAGTACACATTCACCTTTTTTTTTTTTCTTTTTTAATAAAAGGGAAACTTTGAAGTGATGCTGTGCTCTCATTGATGCAGCACTGCTAGATTTGGGTTTTTCTCTTTTGTCTATTATTTTGCAGCCCCCAGAGAGGAAGCACACAGGAGTCATTCTGGTCCACAGCAGCCAACCTGAAACCCAAAGATACACCAAGGGAACAAGACACTGCTGCTTTCTCCCTGCTGCTGAGGGGCCTCATTACTGCTGGCCTGCAGCTAGCTAGAGGAAACTTCACTTCCTTCTGCCTGACTGGCAAATGGAAGTGTTGGAGCACTGACCTCCTCCTCGCTGCTTCCTGAAGCAGCGCTGTCCTTCTGAGGCCCCAGCTCGGCTCCTGCTCCTGCGGGCGAGCAGGCAGCCTTCATCACATCTTGAACCCAACATCTGCCCAGCCCGCGCATTGTTCGGATGATGCATCCTTTTCCCCTTGCCCTGCTTCCACCCGCACTTGCCTCTGTCCTCCTCAAGGTTTGCCTCATTTCCTTTTCCTTTTCCTGCTCAAGGCACCCATTGAAATGGAGCAGAAGAGGAAAAGAGATGTCTTGTGCAAATAGGCATGGAGGTGGGTCACTGTTCAGGGGCTTTCCTCTTCCAAGCACTGGGACTTTTCAGCTGGGACGCAGTCAGGTTATAAATCTGTTACTGGACATGTTCATGGCAGTGTAAGTGATCAACAAATTAGCACTGTTTAATTTCTTAATTTCTTAATTTTCTGTTGCATCTGTTGGGCACCATCCCATTCTCAGAAAAGAGGGTAGGGCTTTTCTTTTTTTCCTTTAGTTTTCTTTCTTTTTTTTTCTTTTTTTTTTTTTTCCCTTTGGAGCTCTCCAAGCAATACAGCCGTGCTGCATCCATGCTCTGGCACTGGGCCGTGCAGACCGCACAGGGAGGGGAGGTCGGGGCTGGGGCAAGCTCCAAATTTCTGCACGGTGCCAGATGAGGCAGATGTGCAAGTGCCTTGGCAGAGCTAGCCCACCAGCACTCTCGGTGTGCAGAGAGCTCATCCTGGTGAGCAGGACGGCTGGGACGTGGCTTTGGCTGAGCAACCAGGCAGCTCCATGCTGGGAGCAACGAGTCAATGAGTCAACGAGTCCCGTGCCAGAGGTGATGAGCAGCACCCGTGGACATTCATGGACATGACAAGAAGGTGCCCCAGTGGATCCTAACCAGGGTTGTGCCAGGGTGCACTCTTCTCCCTGTCATCTTCCACATCTCACCCTAGAAATCACCTGAGCTGTATCAATGTTTTTCTATTTCAGTTAATGGGAGTTCTTCACATTTGCAGCAGAATAGCTCTGATTTCCATCTCTGCAACAAAGGTCAAAATCAGACCTATGTCCTGATTCCTTAGGGATTTTTTCCATGTCTTTTACAGCTGTTGGCCACTTCATTAACTTTTAAGCAAGCACAAGAGTGTTTTCATTGACTGCGGGGGCTGTCCTAGTTGAAGTAAGATGACAAGCAGAGGCTTTGGCTTTGAAAAAAAAAAAAAAGGGTCTAAAAGCTATAAGACTAGAAGTCTGTTAAAATGCAATTTACTTTACTGGGCTACCTTCTTTATTTGTATTTATGAGGCTTTTTATCTGGTGGGTGACATTTGGCAAGCCACTTCATCTGCCTTGCTCCCTTTTAGCCTGTATTAACCTCCCCTGTCTATTTTTAGACCCAAAAGAGTCTGCAATGCCGGTGGTTGCTCAGACATTGTCTCCAGCCTGCAATACAGAGTAATAACGTATAGGTGAAAATGTTCGGGCAGGACCTGGACGTGGCCGCAAAATACAAATCTGCTACTTCACCTGTGTAAAATGTAACCTGTATTTTCCTCATCTGCTCTGCCCGGCAGACCTGCCAGGGTCTTTCTTCCTGAAATGGTGAGTAAAGCGAGTACTTTTCTGTGGTCGAAGGCTGTCAGATGGAACACTGTTAAGTGTTTGGTTGATTGATTAAAGGTGCATTACTACAGTGAAACAGCTTATTTATTATAAAGCAGAATAATATTCCTAGTTCAGTGCAAAGGGATGTGGAAAATTACTTGTTTTGGGACCCTATCCTAGATGTTTGCCCAGGGGGGCTGAGCTATGGTATCAGTCTTGCAATGTGTACCCAGCAGCACACAGACCTGAAGGCTTTAGCTAATGTCAGGGTAGAAATCAATGAAGACCAGTCTAATAAGTGCCCATACATACAGCTGTTGTGGTGATAACCAGCAGGCACTTGACACGAAATAAGCAGCGGCCACGGCAAGCTGACAAAACAGTTAGACTTCCTTAACACAGAAGTTATGAGATAAACTATGAGTTATGAAGGGAAAAAAAAAAAAAAAAAAGATCTTGTATGAATGCACAGATGAAAGAGACAGTAGCATTAAGCTGTGGCATATTAAAATGCCATGTGGGTGAGACAGGCTAGCGGCAAGCTAGATCCTGCTGAAATGACTCCTTACACTTAAAGAACTGCCCCAGCTCATCTCCTGTCTCTGCCCACTTCTGCTGTTGTTGTTATTTCCTGGTGTAAAACTAGGCAAGTTGTTTAACTACAAGGTATCTAAGTTACCTAGCCTAGGAGTGGACACGTGTGGTACTTTCTGCCATCCTTCCTCTTGCCTCTAGAGACCAGGGACCTTCATTTTGTCATGCATCTTATGAGTCCTAGCAAAACGGAGCCCTAAGCTTACTTGTGTTTTCAGATATTGGTGTTACAGAAATAACTGTGACTGGATTTTGTTTGCTTTTGTCTTTGTGCCTAAATCTTCTGCTCTCATCCAAGTAGGGGATGCTTGTATCACTCTGGCTGCTTGCATGCTGCATCAAGGTATTTCAGCTGTGTTAGGGAAAGATTTCTTGCATTAGCACAAGCTGTCAAAGTGGGAGCTTTGAAGTGGGTCTGAGTAAGGAGTCTCAGCCCAGCATCAAAGTGGACAGCAAGAGCTTAAAGGGTAAGTCCAAGCAAATATGGGGTTTTCACTGTCTATTTTTTTTATTTTTTATTTATTTATTTATTTATTTAATGCTCTGGCAGAGGTCTATTCTGTGAGCTATCACATTTTCCACAGTGTCTGAGTACACGTAGTAAGAACATATCTTTCCCGTCATTTAACCAACAAAGGTTGGCAAACTGTACGTGCAACAAAAAGCACAGGAGCAGCAGCATGCAGATGAAGCTGGCACTCTGCTGCAGGAAGCTGCAGAAGCAAAAGGGCCCCTTTTGTTCCCCGGGAAGACTGAAGGACTGGCTTTCTTCTCCCTTCTCTCCCTTCTGTCCTGTTTTCTTTGTGATGCATATTTTTATGCCTGTGGTTAAGGAACACCCAACAAAATCAAGTCACCGAGCAGGCATGCACCAGCAACCCTCATTTCTAAATCTCTCCTTCTCTCTGTAGGATCTGTTTCTGCTGTAGCTGCTCAAGTTCTGCTGAGGAAGCTCTGTACTGTGCTGAAAATCTGTTACAAATGGGAAAGGCTCTCTCTTCCATGAGGAAGATGGGCCGTGGATTTTGCAATTTGGTGAGGACACTTCTAGGGCACTGCTCTCCTCAGGGTGTGGAATTTCTGATGGAGTGGTTGGAAAGCTAAAGAAAAGGCTTGTCTAGACCAAGACAAAAGGTGTGATGTTAGTGCACTGAGACACACATGCTCCAACATGTTTAAGAGATCTTTCAATGCACGCAACAGCTAGAGGAAAGTCCATATGCTAATCACATTGCACTTAAGTCCATTTTTGCTAAGTCGTTTCTATTGAATTGCAAAACCTCAGGTATTTGGCATTTGCTTGAAAGTCACTAGAGGCAGGAGTTAGGTGACTTTGTGACACACTCCCACACCCCCATGCCCACCTCTCACAGCCTTGCTGAGACAAGGTACGTGCGTGGAGGTGCCTGGCAGGTTTTTGAGGTCGTAGCGCCTCGGGACTGCGAGCAGGCCTCCAGACCCGGCTGCTAGACAGAACAGTTCGGTTCACGTGCCCTGGGGTGCTTGAAGCACTGCTGGAGATCAAGGGATTCACCCTGCACCTCTGCTAACAGCAGAGCAGCACACACGCCAGCTCCCATCTCCCTCCCAGGCGGAGCTGAGCAGTCCATACACAGCTTTTAATCTGATTATCAAAAATTGAAGTTGCCACCTTTCGCCTGCTTTGCAGGACATACTGAAACAGAGATGCAATTGCTCAGGCAAGGGAGCCACGTACAGCCCAAATCCAGGTGGGCAGCCAGTCGAACTCACCCCTGCCCCCCTTTACAAAGGGCTGTTTGACTTGCACCAGCCTGTGGGAGGGCAGCCACAGCCCATGGAGATGGCTGCTGAAGCGGGTCAGGGTCCTGGTGAAGCAGGAGCTGAGAGGAGACAGCAGAAGTGAGCACTGAGGGGGAAAAACAAGAAAAAGAAAGCAAGTTAGTAACCCGTGAACGGGGTTTTTATTTGCAACACACTTAAAGCAATTCCCTGCTCCACCTCATGGTAGCAGTGCTGCATCCCTTTTTGGGCACAATTCCCGGCTCGTAGGCCAGCAGTGGAAATAGTGAAATCTACAAAGTGGCAGGCTGGGAGAAAGATCGTCTCTGTTGAGACAAGATGAACGTGGCAGGTAGTTTCCAATAGGTGGGAAGGGGAGGTGGGGAGAATAACCCTGCACAGCTGGAGGTGAGGAACTCCAATGATGGCAGTGAATCCGGTGGGAGACCTGAAGGAAACCTCCCCACAAGAGTGAGGCACCGGGAGGGGTGGTGGGGCCTCTCTCAAGGGGCCTTTTCAAGAGCAGCTCAGGCAAACATCTGTGGGGAATAATCCAGATACAGCTGAGTCTGCCTTGTGCCCCGCAAGTGGACTTGATGGACTCCTGCTGTCTGTCCTGAAGGTAAGGTGACGTTTGTTAAGGTGACGTTTTACTTAGGACCATTCACTAGGGTTAGTTTGGTGGTTGCAGTCAGATATCCCCTTCCTTCCCCCACCAACCCCACCTGTTGGGTACCGTTGGGAATGCAGTGCAACGTGGAGCACGCGGCTGTTTTAGCAGTCACAGGGCTGCTTTCTTCGCGCTTGTGGAGATGGATCCTCACCCTTAAATTCATCCTTGAATTCTTCACATCTTTTTCATGCAGTGCCAGAGGGAGGGAGGCTGGGGCTGTCCATCCCTCTAGAAAATCCTGCTCTGTCTATGTGACAAAATAAGAGTAAGACTTAATTGTGCGTTAGCCTCCCAGTTCCAAATAAACATATTTTTCTTTTTATCTGGGGGTGTGGAGGGGTGGTGATCAGTCCTTCCTTCCAAGGATACAGATGAGCACTGTGGCCTGGACATAAAGACCCAGAGAACCTTTTTGCAGTCACCTAACCCAGGATGCAGTGGCATCTATTCCCAAGGGCTGGGAGCTGCTGTCCTGAAATGGAACAGCCTCCAGAGCAACGAAACAACTACGCAGGCTGAACATGTTCAAGCTTCTCATCGTGTCATTACACTGGTATTTAATGGTGACTCACCAGCAGCATGGCAGTGATGATGGCAGCTGCATTAATGCCTGTGGCTTCTATCACCCACCAGCACAAATATTTTTACCATTGTTGTCTTGTAAATAATGTTTAAAACATCTGAGCTCTGTCTAGAGAAGCAGCTGTCTCCTTGCAGGTCTCTGCTGTGGAAAGCACACTAAGTTTCCCCAGTTTGATGTACTGAGCTTATCAAATGGAGATAATATTTCTGACTTCTCCCCTCAGTAACTCTTTAATGCTTGAGGCTCCTCTCACAAGTTTCATTTCTGCACGCCCTGTGAGGAGGCAGGCAGGCAACTGCAGCGATTCTTGTACGCATGCTGATACCTTATTAAAAGTCATGCCTTCCTAAAAAGCAGACGTAGCACCACAGTGCCTAAGTGCAGAACGCCCTTGATGTTGTTGTTTGGCTTTCCTGCTCACATTCCTTGCTCATTCCAGCACATCACACTTCATCTAGTCAGGTCTGGAGCATGGGGACCATATCACTCTTTTTCTTCTCTGAAAGGCCGTTTCAGAAACTGTTTGCCCAGGCCAAAAATAACAATAAATGCTTGAGTGTCTCTCCCCGGTGAAGAGAAGCATATGGAGCAGCTGAGTGCATGACCCTCCGAGCATCACCTCTCTGGTAAACCCCAGCAGGTCATGAGCTGCTTTAAGTTCACCCATAAAATATTTTAGGTCCTAGATGAAGCTGTATGGTTTCTCCCAAGGAAGTCTGAAGCCACAATCTCCCTGTCTGCTGCCAGCCAGTGAAGCTGAGCTGAGTATGTAGGTCCTATAACTCACAGTGCCTCAGTGTCTGAGTAACTCATGGGGAAGTTTCCTCAGAGCCTGATAGTGATAGGGGTTGCACCTCCGTATGGGGTTTACATGGCAAGGTTTTTGGTAGCCGGGGTCTTCCGGGGTGGCCTCTGAGAAGAGTCCAGAAGTCCAAAAGGTCCTCACTGACCTTTTGCAAATCAGGACTTGAGTTGCCTAAGCCACTAGACCATCTTCTTCTCTTTCTTCAGCACACAGCACGGATCATTTACTTCACTGTTATTAATTCATTATGGATTATGAACCCACCCAGAAGTGGCAGAGATTGATTCTTCTCCTTTTTCCAGTGAAGAGAATTTACAACAAGAGAAAAAGAATGGATAAAAAGTTTTGTAGTGTTTTTTTTCTTCTTCTTCGTTCTTTCTTATCTTTCTTTTTCTTTCTTTCTTTCTTTCTTTCTTTCTTTCTTTCTTTCTTTCTTTCTTTCTTTCTTTCTTTCTTTCTTTCTCTCTCTCTCTCTCTCTCTCTTTCTCTCTTTCTCTCTCTCTTTCTCTCTTTCTCTCTTTCTCTCTTTCTCTCTTTCTTTCTCTCTTTCTTTCTCTCTTTCTCTCTTTCTCTCTTTCCTTTCATCCTTCCTTCTGTCCTTCTTTCTTTTTCTTTCTTTCTGAAAAGAAGTTTAAGTGGAAGAACATTTTTAAAGGATATTCATTTCTGCTGGAGACAATCTGGTTTTGATGATCAAAATGTCAATTTCAAAATAAAACATCTCATTTTCTATGTGAAGTCAGTTTCAGTTCTCATTCTTACCAGTCCAAAGTGTGAAGGGCTTTTCATGTTTGTTTTCCTCAACTACAACAAAACAATTTTTAACTTGTCTCCAAAACTGCTGGGGGGGAGGTGAAGAACCCATATCCACTGCAGCTGCTCTAGTGGCAGCACCGTCTGGCTTTTTGCACCTGTCTGTTTTATGGCATTATGAATATATGAGTATGACGGCCCCAGATCCCAGTGGGAGCTGATCAGGATGAAATACTGAGCGTCCTGATCGGCAGCGGGTGCCTCCCATCGGGGCCCATTCTGCAACCAGGCAGGCAGTGATGCAAGCAGTGGAGAATCATTATTTTTTTTTAATTTTTTATTTATTTTTTTATTTCTTAATGATGAACTTGTAACACAGAGGCTGGGAGAGTGGTTCTTTACAATAGTGCCAGCAAAAAGACCTAGGGTGTAAAAATCTGCTTTGTGCTCCTTTGGTCTGTGTTTTATAAACAAAACAAAACAAAACAAAGCATCTTCAGTCATGGAAATTTCTTCTTGGTTTTGCAAAAGCAACACCACCACACACTGGTGGTTGGGATTGTGGTAAAACAGCATGAGACAGGCAGAACAACGTGCACATGTGGTTTTGCTGTGCTGATAGAGACAGTAGGGAGCAAACACACACAAGGGAGAGTATCTTTGCTGCAAATGAGTTGCTGGGAGTTTTGTTCTGGGAGTTAGTAAGTTGATTTCAGAGTGAACCTGATTCTCACGTATAGTCCGTTCCCCCCTTTTACCCTCATCATGGTATAGAGCCAAAGAGATCCTCAGTACAAGTGGGGATTGCACTGACCTGGAATGAGGAACCAGCCAAAGGATTTGAGCATAGTGATAATGTTTCCAGTTCCGTCATCTTTACCCTGAAGCTCTTTCAAAGTGGAGCCAGTTTCACTTAGCTTACTAATACCCTTCATCAGATGTCTCCTGGTGGGTGCTAGGACCTCCAAAATTAGCCACCGCAAGGAGAAAAGCTGAGAGAGAGAGAGATAGACAGACAGACAGACAGAAAGAAGAAAAGCAAAATTCTGTTCCCATTAATTGCAGAGAAAAAGAGATTGAAATATCTAAATTCCAGTGACAGTGAAAAGAAACAGCCAGTGCTACTTATTAAGCTAATACTTGTTAGCTGATGAGCTGTTCCCAGAATCTTCCAAGTCCCATTCTGTCATCCTATTTATGTTCTCTACCTTGTACTTCTTGCATTGCCCAAAAATCCAAAAATGTTTACTGAAAGTAGGGAAAAGAAAATGGGCCCGAGATACTGAAAGGCTATTAAGAAAAGATTTTTAAAAGTCTGAGTTTCAATTTCTGCTTTGGGTGTGATAATTCGATATCTTTCACCAGCCCAGGAGGTTTGCAATCTTTTCCTCAAAACAAAACAAAACAAAACAAAACAAACAAACAAACAAAAACAACCAACCGACCAAAAAAAAAAAAAAAGAAAGAAAGAAAAAAAACAGAAAAAAAGAAAAGCTCCAACTCAGAGACTGAGTAGCTCAGAGCAAGACAGATGGTGTTCACTGCCATTGTAGTTACTAATATGCTGTCAAGCCTAAAAATGGTAAACAGCTTCAACATCAAGGCCAGCAGGATTTTTTGCTAAACCTCTGGATGCAGAACAAAGTAAGCCAAGACCGGTGTCCTGCTTTCTGTCACCGGGCTGCTACCCAGCCTCTGTCCACTGGGGCAGGACCCCACCATTGCCACAATTCACATGTGGTGGAGATGTGACTCTTTCACCGTTTCATTCCTACTGATTTTTTTTTGGACCATGAATGCGAAGCTTATCATTCCAGATCAAGAAAATCATTCGTCCTTCGCTCCAGACTCAGAAAGCCTTCAAGTCACAGATTAATGGTACAGCTCAAGGCAATGCAGGGGAGTGTTTCTGGCATTCAGCTGGCCCCTGTGGGTGTGCAGAGCCAGACCTCTGCTTTCTCATTGATCACGGTCAGAGAACAAGACCTACCCTGATGGGGAGGCCTGGATCTTTGGCCAGGTGAAGGACAAATCCAACAAACCTCAGAGAACTGCCAAACAGAAAGGGGGGAGGGGGTGGAATTGGACCTGGCAAGGGGTCAGATTTGGATAGCCCTGTGTTGGCAGGGGGTCTCCAAAGAGACATGCTCTTTGCAGTGTTCAGCAGCTCATAGACTGTGCAAAACCAAGAGGTGAAAGGAGTGAAGATTTAAGGGAAGGAGAATAAACTTTGTATTCCTTTTATTTGTCTTCTGGAAATTATGCATGTATCACCTAACATTTACCTGCATTCCTTGTGTAGGTTTGCCCTTCTCCAGCTCTGTGCTCTATCACGGCAGGAACAGAGAGTACAGTATAAATATCCTGCTGTCCGGCCTTGCAGGTCTGTGCTGTGATGAAGGTTGTACAGCCAGTAAGTGTCTGTAATGTAGGAAAGGCTGGGTTAATAGGACCGAGAACCCTCACTTTAGATTAAAAGCTCTTCAGGCAGCAAGTGTCTCTTCGTTCAAGTGTGTGAAGAAGCCATCTCGAGGTATTGTTTGGGACCTTGAGGTAATGCTGCTATAAAGATAAGGGGTGACTTATTTTCTAGTTCCTCCCTGTCTAAACAAACAGTAGGGGAATGCACAAGGAAACCTCCCTTTCCAACCACACGCGGCAAGAAGAGTGGGAAGGGCAGCCTGCAGGTCTGGCCACCCAGGCTTATCAGCAGGAGGAAACGTGTGTTGCTCTCAGCACCGACAGGCACAGCCCAGGGTACAGCTTCTGAGGTTTTCTTGGCGGGTGCCTTCCCTGCAGCTCCCACGGGGGCTTTGCGCAGATAATTTCAATGTCCATCAGCATAAGGCTATCCATTAAAATCCAACTCAATGTCATGCTATGTGGGTCTTTCCTGGCTTTAAATATTACTTCTTTCTGCATTGATTCTATTTCCTTATTTTGTTACTAATTTCTATTCAAACCATAGCAGAAAAAAAAAAAAAAAGTAATGTTGTATACAATAAAAAAAAAGAAATCCTTAAAACTGACAAATCCAACAGCAGCATTAAAAATCTCTGTTGCTTCTGTTGACTTATGTTGCTATTCAAGTGACAGAACTTCAACAGTCCCCTTGTATAAGTCAGGTTTTCATCCTCTGTTATTTTTAGTTACTATTGTCTCAGTAACCATCCTGCTTAATGAAGCAGCATGTTAGCAAAATCATATCAGCCATAATCAAAGCAGCTTGACTATCTGTCCTCCTTACATTTGCACAAATGTCATAATTAAATTTCTTTAAACTTTTTTGTTGTTGTTGTTGGGGAGACAAACAGCTAAGTCTCGCATTCCCCTCCTGATTTTTCAGGGTGGAAATTTCAGAGGTTTAACAAGACAGCCAATTGCAGTATGTTGTCCTCACAAGTGCTTGGGGGAAGGAGGGATGGGAAGAAAACAGTGGTGCATAGGTCCATGATCTAAATACTTCTGGAAGTCCGCAGTGTGGATTCAGACCTGGGGCACAATGCCAGCTGGATTTGCCAGGGCACTGAGTATGGCAGGCCCCACTCCCAGCTCTCCTTCCCCAAACCCACCAGTGGGAAGACCAGTGCCTGCTCGGTGCACAGGAAAGGAACCTGAGGAGACCCAGGGAGTACGTCTTCCAGTACTGAGAAGTTTGCTGTATGTACGGGAATTGCAGCAAGAGGTTGGGGAATTACAGAGTGGAGGGGGGAAGGGCAGAAAAGCAGTGGAACAGATTTTTCGGAGGGTTGTGGTAGGCACAGAGGAGCGGTACAGAGAAATGCTCGTCAGGAGCAGCATTGAGTTGGTGAGTCTTCTTTGGGACGGGGAGACCAGAAGGTGTCTGGAAGTCCTCCCTGGGCCAATTTTTAGAAGTATATAAGCTGGTGGATGTATGTATGCCTGTTGTTGCCCCTCTGCCTGACAGGCCTGTAGGCCCAAGTGCCAGAAGCATCTGCACAGCACGGAGCTGCTACAGGTCTCCTGTCCGCAGCCATAAGGCGTGAGGAAGCAGTGAAGGCATGGCCGGACACTGGTATCAGCCACAACCTCCACTCCCCGGGCACATGGAGTGAGGAGCCTACACCAGGCCTCAATACAGGAGCCTCGTGACCAGGAAGCAGCAATGGCCGAGATCATACAAACAGTACAAAAGAGCCAAGTAAATATTTTGTTCAAGGAGGGATTGACATTGCCTGAGCCAGGAGGGCTGGACTAGGCTGGCAGCAAGAGGTTCCTGTGGTGGACCTGTCTCTGGGAGTCTCCAGCTCAGGGACAGTGGAGAATCGACGTTTCTCTGCAGCAAGTAAAGTAGGGGACACTGCAGCTATCCACCAGCAACACACAGAGATCCACCACAGGCCTGCACCAAGCCACCTCCCAAAAGAAGTCAGAGGGGAAAAGTTTCTTCTCTTGTCTAAGATGGTCTCAGCACCATCTTACCACAACGACTCAGCAAGACAGAATTATTCCCTCAAAAGGGAAGGGAAGGGAAGGGAAGGGAAGGGAAGGGAAGGGAAGGGAAGGGAAGGGAAGGGAAGACGGTAGATCTACAGAGAGGGTACATAAGACAGCCCAACTGCTCACCGACATTTGCCCACGATGCTTGTGTTACATCTTGGTGATCAGCAGTTGCCAGGGATGGTTAATCTGCTCCATCTTTCTGTGCCAGAATGGTCTCTCTGCGGTAAATTCCTGACAATCAGGAGCTATTTGTGCTTGGTGCTGAGCCTCTCCTACTGCAAATTCTGCCATTTGTACACCAAGGTGAGTTACAACTCAGTTTGTCTGTTACAAAAACAGACACTCATCATGAGGTGACCTCCCTACCTTTGCTCAGCTTTAATGCTAATCATCATCGGTAGGGGAAGGATAAACTTGGAATTTCATTTGTAAAATGCCTACTGGTGGCTGACCAATCCTTTCAAACTGAAGTTTTTCACATGGTCAGGCAGATTGATGAGTACAGGAACACTTGGATGTGTATTGAAAAGGTTAACTTTCCCGATATTCACATGCTTGGCAAGCAGTTTGGCTAAAAGCAAGCTCCGTCACCAAACAGAGTTTTCCCAAGCTTTTACGGCCCACAAGACAAAAAAAGCATGTGTTCACATCAGGGGGAGTGGTGCAGGCTAGGCAGGGTGGAATAAAAAAGATGGGTCTCCGAGGCTGCTGCCACTGAACCACCCACAGCATCTATTTCTAGGTCTGAAGAGGCTTCACGGGTGAGGACCAGGTGACTGACACCAGGTATTCAAAAGCCAGGATCTGCCACCCTGACAGCACAGGGCTAACCTGATCCAAGCATTTTGAGTCTGAAGCTGAAACACTCAAGTGATTGCTCGATTCACAAAAAGGAGGCTGCCATACAAAAGCCAAGGCCTCCAAGGACTTTGGTGGCACATTGCATGGGAACAGCAGTGGATCGATGGGGGCAGTTTTCAAACCAAGCAGGTCAAAGATTCTCAGTGTCTGAATTCCAAGTTTCATTTCCAGGCCTGCATTATTATTTTTTAAATCCAAGGCAGCAGGCTCTTGTCCCAGGTGGTGTTTCTCCTCCTAGTCCCATTTGTAGGCTGAGGCTTAGAGAGCTGGGCAGTCCCATTTCTTCCACTAATCCACAGAACAGTGTTCCTATAGCCTCGGGACTGTGCGGGCAGACTGATTTGTGGGTCCGAGGTCATGCTCGGGTGGTTGGAGCTGAGCCAGGGTGAGTGCAGGGAAGGCAAAGGCACAGGCATAAGGCCAGAGTGTGGTGAGAAAGCGTGCTGGAGGGTGGCTCTGGGTACAAGTTCGAGAGCCCGCCCTACACTTTCTGCACTTCGTGATTCCAGACAGAGGCAGAGAAAAATGCTTCCAGAAAGTCTCCCTGCTGTATGAGATTCCCTCCTCCTGCTTTTCCTCCCAGAGTAAGACATGATCCTATTCTGAGCTGATCTCATCTTTGCAGATTGAGGGGGAAAACATAGACAGAATAGCTTTTAAACCAACCAGAGAAAGAATGGTGGAGTTTAGTAAGTGCCTTCTAACTTAGGTACTTCTGAACAATGAATCCAAAAGGTGTGTGGATGGGATTTCTGAATGCTATGGGTTTCAGCCTAACTGAAAGTTGAAGTCAGCAGCAATTTTACTATTGATTAACAATGGGAATAGACTGAAGTCAAGGCTGAGCCTTTTTGCAAAACCCTCCTTTACAGAGCAGTATTGTTCCTTCCCTCCAGAGCTGAGCAGAGGCACGTTTCAGATAATCAGCAAAGAAAACCTGCATTTGACATCAGCCAAAGGGGGAAAAATCTTAAAAACCTCCTATAAACCCTGGCATGTACAATCAGAAGAGGAGGCTTCACTTCACAAGGGATGAAAAGATACACTGGGTGAAGGTATCGTTCACAAGGACTCTGACAAAGAAAGAGGGAAGGAAGGAAAGAGGGAGCAAGCAAGTGTTGGAAACAGAAGGCCAAACAAACTCTGATCCTACCCAAGCTCGAGATCCTGCTGCAGTCAGTAGTAGCTGACTGCATCCCCCGGAGGCAAATCTGGGGAGGATGTAATCAGTTGCCTTTTCTTTTCTTTACCACAGGGGAATGTCTTATTTACACACCTATCCTGTCTGGTAGCTGTGCTGCAAGAGTCTGGGTGCAGCAAACAACTGCTCTGTGCTGGAGGGAAAATTAAAAAAAAAAAAAAAAAAAAAAAAAACATAAGAAGTGCCAGCTACAGAGCTACCAAACCAAAAGGATAACATTAGTAAGACGAAATGGTATACATCCTTAAAAAAATTGTTGCACTGTCTGAGCTAATATCTAGCCTATTACTTTAAGGCATCCACAGCTGTGTTACTTCAGATCATTACTTCAATACTAACACTGAACAATAATTAAAAGAAATAAAATCCAGAGATGAAAATGTATTGCTTGCCTCTTTCTTTGATATTTGTAGTGGTGAATAGACCTCTAGTGGCAACAGTAAAAATATCCTATCAAGTATAAATAAGTTACTTCAGTAAGCAAATAATCTGTAGATAAAAATTCTGAACAGAGGTGAAAACAAGAAACAAATACATTGAGTAATCAAGCATAAAATCTTTTGCTTGTGAATAGCAGAGTCATAATTATCTTTGTATGCTATTAATTGTCCAGTGGTCTTTGCCATTTTCGCCAGGGTGAATAACATTGTTAACTGTGAAAAACAGTGGAAAGTTTCCTCCTATTTAATAGCCATAATTAATTTTGTGCCTCCTCTAATAATTTTTTGTATAATTGCATCATGATTAGCTTTTGTTCTTGAAGCTGAATTTTTTACCTTTGAAATATGGAACTCTGAAATGACACAGAAGGTCAGTAGTTATTTGATCCATACCCAAAGTCGTAGGACAGCATTGCAGAGCTGGAAGAATTGATGTCCTTTCACAAACACTAGAAAATGAGGTGGGAAAAGATTAAGACAGAAATCTAGGAAGAAATAAATAAAAATTTTACCTTCAGCTACATTTTCTTATTCTCACTTATCATTACAGAAACACATAAGTTTCTCATTAGGAACAGGATAGGTGCATGAATTCATCTCTCTAATGGCACTTCAAGGATAGGCAGTTTACATCTCGTTTTCAAAAGAGAATCAGAAATTTAAAAGCCTATGTCCTATTTATTTTCAGTAAGGCACTATGTTCCCAAGAGGTTAAGATGGTTTTGAAAATGACAGTGAAGCACCCAAGATTTTCTGTTTAAACCTTTGACTGGCAAAAGTCCCTGTTTTGCAGCTAAAGATCACAAGTATTAGAAGAGCACTGTTACAGCAAGGGACTAGGAAGGGGAGGCAGAATGAAAAACAAATATGAAGGGAAGATGGAGAAAGATAGCCTAACAGAAATGTAAATATAACCATACATATGTATACACATACGCTAAATGAAGTGTCCATTTGTGTAATTTGGCTGTGTGCCAAGGGATATTGCCTATCGCTAATATGAAACACAGACTTCTGTTTAGCTTAAAAACAACATTTCAGGGTCAGATTACACACTCCCTCACACACAGACCCAAAGAAAAGCTCATGCACAGGGCCCTCAGTCCTGGGCCTCAGAGGCTGGTGTCTTCAGCAGTCTGGGGCAGGGGTAGAGGGGAGCCAGGTCCTTGGGGCTTCATGGACAGTGTTGCAGAGGGCTTTGTGCCAAGGGGGGGCCCTCAGTGCCGTTCCTCTCGGGAGCTTGTCCTCTCGGAGGCCCCCGGCTGGGTTTCTAGAGTCTTTCTGTTAAGTGTTTGGCTACAAAACCTTTGAATATCAGAGGTTTCATCTCTGGCGTTGACCTCAAAATTCAGATCCTTGCCTGAAATAAGGCTCCTTTTTGTTACCTCAGCAGCAAAAAGCAATCACTGAATAAAGAATAGGCACAGATTGTCTCCATCAGTTTACTAACTGAGATGTTGTGAGGGCTCCTACTGCATCATGAATAGGTCTTGAAGAAACCATAATCAGCCCAACCTGTACAATACTGCTGTGCCTCCAGAGCAGGACCTGAGTAGCTGATGTTTGTCATTTTCCTATGGAGGTGGGATGGGGAAGTTGTGATATTCCTTTCTTCAGGTGGGGACCTGCTGCACCAAAGGACTAAGCAGGCTCAGGTGAAACACCTACCGGTGGAACAGGGAGCTGAGCAGAGGTGTTTTGGGTTTGCCACCACCCACCAGTGCCTCCAGCATCCCCAGTAGACACCTCTGTAGGAGCTGGGGAGGCATCAACCAGCTGTGGTGCAAGCACCCCGACCTGCAGCAGGATTAGGTATGCACCCACAATTCCTCAAGCCAATGAAAGGCTACTTGGCCTAATACTTGGCTGCTTGTATGCTTGAGTTGTGGGCACAGTCCTGCACGGTCTCCTTTCATGGGAGTGGAGCTTTGGTGGTGCTGCTGCTGTCCATGCGGGATAAAGTATATGAGCTGGATCTCCTTTTGGATCCTTATGGGGCAAGTATTAGATCACTGGGTGCTGCTAATTCACTCCATCTGTCTGCAGATACAGAGTCAGTCCATGCTTTCAATTTTGAGGGCTAAAAGTTTCTCTCCTTAGCTTTTTCCTCACAAGAAAATATATCCAGATGGTTTAATCTTATCCTTTAAAATTGTCTTTTTTACCCTTTACCTGCCTTTCTTACCCTTTAAAATTGTCTTTTTTTTTTTTTGTCTTTTCTCCCGGAGGTTAATATCACACTTGTCATCCCTGTCGTGGTCTTCTCCCAGTAACGTCCTGGTGGCAGAGGTAGCAATGCTGAGCACCTCCCCAGCTCCACTCCATCAGGTGCTACAACAATAGGCTGCTCCACTCTGTGGTGTGGCTTTCCTTTTTCTGTCCCCTTTTTGGTGCTTGTGCAGAATGAAGGGGTGGGAGCAGAGTGTGGCTGCCCCCTCCATGGCTCCCTGGGTAAGCCAGTTCTCTGAGGGATGCTCACGGTGTCCCTGTGCATCTCCCTGCATCCTCCTCCTCCTTGTTGAGGGGCAAGTTGGGAAGCACGTCCATCCTCTCTGTTTTTATGTGATTATCTGCTAGCAAGTTACAGAAAGGGAAATAATGGTGTATTCAGGCTTAACTTTAAATAAAAGTTTGCTCTCTGGCCATAAGGGAGCCATATCACCCATGCAGCTGTGCTGGACAGGGGACTGCCAGGTACTGAAGGCCACCGTTCATCTTCATCCTATTTCTAACTGTGTCATCACTGACTGGTCAGAAAAGCAAAGTGGGCCCAACAGAACCAGAGAATGGCTGAGGTTGGAAGGGACCTCTGGAGGCCTTCTGGTCCAACCCCTCTGCTCAAGCAGGGCCACCTACAGCAGGTTGCTCAGGACCATCTCCAGGTGGTTTCTGAAGATCTCCAAAGAGGAGATGCCACAACCTCTCTGGGCAACCTGTGCCAGTGCTTGGTCACCCACACAGCACAGAAGTGCTTCCTGGTGTTGAGAGGGAACCTCCTGCATTTCAGCTTGTGCCCACTGCCTCTTGTCCAGTCCCTGGGCACAATTGAAGACAGCATGGTTCCATCCTCTTTGCACCCTCCCTCCAGGTGCTTATAGACATGGATAAGATCCCCCCTGAGCTTCCTCTTCTCTCAGCTGTACAGTCCCAGCTCTCTCATCCTCTCCTCAAAGGAGAGGTGCTCCAGTCCCTTCATCATCTTGGTGGCCCTCTGTTGGTCTGTGCACCAAGAACATGTCCTTGTTGTGCTAAGACCTGTACAAAGCGCTCCTGTTTGCTGTAAGAGCTAAGAGCAGAGGGGAGACACTGAGGAGCCAGGGTGAGCCATCAGCCTTCCCAGCCCTGGGACAGACACTTTCTCAGCAGGGGTGAGAGATGCCTCTGGGCAGGCCAGAGGAGCTCACATTGGTCCTGTTCTCTCTTTGCAAAGGGGCTTGTTTTGACAGACTGCAAGGATGTGGTGCAGATCGAATGCTCGTTTCTCACCGGCACAGAGTTATTATTAGCCAACGTGCTCTTGCTGGGTGGAGCTCTTCTCTTCCACTCCATCGCTGACAATGCAAAACCTACTCAACCAAAGCATTTAGGAAACTTCTGTCTATAGCACAGAGAAACTTAAAACATAAGTCATTAGTAAGGTGTTTGTTGTTGTTGTTGTTATTATTAGGGAGAGGAAGGGAAGATCAAGAGAAACCAAACACCTTTTGACCCACTATTGCCTGAACAATACCTTTTGATTTCTCATTTCAAAATGATAATCATTACCAAAACTCTTTCCATTTATTTATTTGTTTTCCAAACTGAAGTCTCAGCTAAAAACAAATATTTTATGTCAAGGTTAAAGATTTGCTTGACTCGAAATGAGCTTTTCCCACTATTTTCTATCTTATATTTGTATTGGTAAGGATACAGTAAAACTGAAGGTAGAGGTTTAAACATTTTTAGTGTTTCACATGACCAGGAAAACCAAAATGAGTGTGAAGACCTAATATTCACAAAGTTCCATGCTTAACAACCTCTAATATAAGTAAGGTCCTACAGATTCAAGCATCTCTTGCCCTCTCCTAAATCTAACCACATAGCATGTTATCATATGCTAAAATACACATGCAAAAACTGGAGATTTAACAGTGCCAAGGTAATGTGGGAGAATAAGCCTCATTGATTGTCATGAAGAGGTCAGAACTTTATAGCCTTCTTCAGTTGTTTTAAACCTTGATTTAAATCTGCAAGTACCTGACTGAATGTTATTTGTAAACCTTATGCGCCCCTCTACACTTCAGAAATTTAATTGTAACACGATGAGAAAATAACCCCTCCTCTTCACTACATACTGTCTCACAATATACATATTATAGACATATATAGCACATCAGCTACCATTCTGGGGTCACTGACGTCAGATACTTCTCCATATGTATGTTCAATATCCACACCATGTTCTTGAGTTTTGTTCAGGTTTCCAGCCTCTTCAGAAATATCATAAAGAAACAAGCAAAGAGGTTATCAAAATCCTTACAAGAAACACACTTTTTGTTGTTCGTTTGCAGTTAAAAGTTTACTAAACCCTCTAGTGTTAATAAGCTGTTGACGTCCATGTTTGCACTGTAAAAATAATTAAAATATCACCAATGGGAATGTGGCCCTCTGTGAACAAATGCTTGTATGACAATTAATGTAGTAGTGAGTTTTGCTCCTAGAAACACTTAAGATATAATTGGATGAGTTGATCCAGAAAGCATATGATTTATTTATAAGGAGGCGGAGGGGGAAGAAAGCAGTTACTTTCAACATGGCACAAATTAGAGCACGGGAACAGACTACATTATTGCACTCTAATTAATTGAACAATTTAACGTCTATTTTTAATTTAGGTTTTATCACAGGGAGAAAATCGCCTAATCATATGATTTCACAGCCTCATTTTCACCTCCACAGCTCCCTGTACAGCCAGATGATGCCACCCTCAAATAGGTAGCAAAGCAACCCGTTGTTGCAAGAAACACTGCCAGCACTACCTCCCTTCTCCTTGTGGTTTTATGCACGTGGAGCTGTCCTCTCCTACCACTGAAATAAACTAATGCAAGATAGAGCCCATCACATGATGACAGGAATCTGGTTTAGCAGCACACAAGAAGGCTGGGACTGTTGGAGGCAGTTTAAAAGATGCCCTGGGGACAGCGAGCTACTGGATTACACTCTAAGCCTCCCACCCCTCTATCCAGACAAGATTTGTGTTCAGAAAGATGATCAGAATCCTGGTGATTAATCTGCTCTTCTTTGGGAGACCCCAGTTCATTTTCTTTGCTATGCTCCTGACCAGGGGCTGTATTCACTTGCTACCTTCTGTGTTGTTGGTTGATGGGCCATAAATCTAGAGGACCATGATAGATATCCAAAGTTAGGCTAGAATAATTTTCATCTGGGGTCTGTTGTGTGATTTTCTTATTTATAAAACAGAACGCAAAGTGTGTACCTGTGCACAAAATATACTGTAATCAGGACTGTAAAAAGACACAGAAAGCAGCTCCAAGAATCTTGAGGACTGAACATACCCTGAAAAGATGAACAGATTCAATGAAACCATCTGCAGCTGGAAGTGACATTGTGCAAAGATGGCCCTAAAACATGTCTGTAATGTAAAAAGTGCTAGACTAAATGAACTCCCAGTCTTCCTACCATCTGCACCTGGACCTCTTGAACTTAAGTATAGTCTCCTTCTTTTAGGATTGGTGGTAACCCAAAATAGGTCAAACATAATTCATACCAAAAGAGCACTCCTACACTTGCAAAATAACAAGCAATCAAACAACACCCCAAATCCCACTGAGAAGTACTCAGTGTCTTGAGAAGGACTCCCAGACTCACTGTGAGAAGGATGAGATGAGCTCACAATGCCTGGAAGAATTTTTATGTTTATGACAGGCAGAAAATAACTGAATTCAAAGAAATTCCCTCCTCTTTGATGTCCTCTCCCCAGAAGAAAAGTTCTTTGAAAATGAACTGGTACCAATGAAATGTTAGGTCCATGCTACTGCTGTAGATCAGATCAGTCAAGGCCTGGTGGCCTCCACTCCAGTCAGTATGGACTTGTTTGTTTTAATGGTGCACAGGACTGGAAAATACTGGAAGAGACACGCTACATTCACACCACACAGATTTTGACTCGAGTCTCTTCTGGACTCATTATGAGGAGAGAAAACAGAAGTGTGAACTGGTTCATTTTGCCATTGGGCACTTCAGTTACTGCTTGCTACTTTCCCACTGAAAGCAGCACATCCTGTCTCAACCTTTAGTAGAGCCTAAATAAAACTCTGGGCTGCTGCAAACAAAAGATTAGAGAGAGCCCTAGTTGTCCTCTTACTTTTAAAGTCTTCTCCTTGCTACACTGGGTATGCTGGAAGGAGGTTATAAAGCTAGCTGTGCTGGCACCAAACATTTTTCCAGAGGGACAGCATCTGTTCCAGTTTCAATGCAGTTTTCCATACTAGGTTGTTCTAAAAGACAGAAATCTTGCCTACATGTTTCCAAAGGGTGCCTAATTATAAGCTCAGAGGATACAAATTTCAGTGTATGTCAAAAAATGGGATTCTAGAAGCACATCTGAATGCTTGCAAGATACACTTGAGTCAGTATTCCACTGGAAAACAGGCCTTAATGACTATTGCATTGGGAAAAAATCCCCCTTTCTCTGTCATTAAATACATATTTTACAGTCAAGTCAACAACAGTTTCAAATTGACATGGTAAGAGGATCCTCTTCTACAAATTGGTGTGTTCTGTTACAAGAGTGAGATAAAATATAGGTATTATTCCTAAAGAAGTTCTGAACTTTAGCAAACTAGTTCAAGTCCTGAAAAAGTTAGAGGTTTCTTATATAACAAAGCATCAGCTAAAAGAATCAGTAATAGGTGTCTTAGGCCATATCTTTGGCTGATAGAACATGCAGACAGATGTATTATCACCTTTTCTCTTTTTATACAAGCCCTTCCACCTCTGGCTGTTGCAATAAGAATGGATTCAAGAATCAAAGGAATTCATAGGAACACTGGGGAACATAAAGACCTGTAGTATGCATAGGAAATACTTGTGGTAACAGATAGTCTTGAGCAGCTTGTGCAGTTATTGGTGAATGTTAAAGGAGGTTTTGGACCCCTGACAAGTAGTAAAAGAAAGTGAAGGAATGACACTTTTTGTCCCTTTGCATTCCTGTGTGAGTCACCATAGGCTGGCAGGCTGTGATTGTTACATTCTTGGTTATACTGCTTGGTGAGGAAGAGATTCCTAATGTCTTGCGAGTTTGGTGAGACCCAAAGCCAGCTTGAAAACCCAACTATAAGCCAGGTCTACAGCTAAACTCTGCCTCTTTTTCTTGCACAAGTCTCTGTTCCTATGATCCATGTCTGAAACTGGCTGTAGACACATGAGGAAAAATTGAGACATCTCTGTTTTCATCCTCTTAGGGAAATGTTATTCTGTGTGATGGAGCTTACCTTGTGTTGTGGTCTGGGCCAGCTGTCCTGGCTGTGTCCCCTCCCAGTTCCTGGTGAACCCCCAGCCTCCTTCCTGGCGGGGCCGTATGAGGAGCTTAAAAGTCCTTGGCTCTGTGCAAGAACTGCTCTGCAACAGGAAAAAACATCGATGTGCTATCAACATTACTCTCATCCTAAATCCAAATCAGCACCATACCATCTACTAGGAAAAAATCTACTCTATCCTAGCCCAGGCCAGGACACCTTAGCATAATAAATAAAAAGCGAGTTTGCAACAATATTCAGGTAAAGACTGTGGTCAGCCTTCTACTGCTCAGTATTTTTATTAGCAGGTCTTATTGAGGGACAGTTTATTGAGGGACTGGAAATTGTAGTCATCGGTTTGTAGATGATAAGCAATAGGGGCAGTAGGCTTTGAAAAACAAAGCTGAGAACTCAGACTGATCATCTTCTCTCACATGAAGAAATAACCTAGAAAAAGAATTTAAAAAGCAACTTAACTGTCTTAAAAGTAGTCTTAGAAATAGAAGACAACCTGGCAGGAATAATCAACAGCACAAATACATAATAAAAAGTTCTGGAGGCTGTAGCTGGTTACAAACTATATGTAAGGCAGGAATGATACAGGCAATGTATGTCTGGATACAAGTATGCAGATGTCGTATCTGTGGTCTGAAGTCACCCCTCTGCTTCTTCACGTTGGTCAGGATTTATATGTACTTACTCAGTTGGGCATTTTGGGGCACCCCTTTTCAAGGAAAATATGAGTCTGTTCTAGCAATGCAGAGGAGAGTGGCAGTACGACTGAAAGGCTGGAAAACATGACCTACAAGGGCAGACTGCAAGTGCCAGTGGCTGCTCTGCTCAAAGGGCAGTGAAGGCAGGTATGAGAGCCATCCCCAGCTATCTTCCAGACTGCTGTAAGTAACAATGGAATAAATTGCTTTCCATTTCCATTGCAAATGGGACACAAAATTATGCTGTAAATTGCAGGAAAAGGTCTTTAGGTCAGGCCTCGGGAAATAAACGTTCAAGCAGGAGGAATAGCTAAGCCCTGGAGCATGTGTCGCACCTCCTTCTCTAGAGAGATTGAAGAAGAGATTAAACAAACATCTACCCTGGATAACGTGGGCAAGGTTGAATCAGCCTTGAGGCACAGTGATGGAGTAGATACCTCTTCCAGACCTATATTCTGTGGTTTCCTTTTTACAAATTAACTTTTTAAATAAATCACCTTCATCAAAAGATTATTTTATTCTTAGCTATATGAATCGGTTACTGATTCTGACTCACTTGCTCTATTTTTCTCAGGTTCATTTGTGGATTTCACATTGCAGGCAAACTGGGCGCAAACTTTTCTAGCCAACTGATCACTGTGAGGGTCTCTTCTTTGGAGACTTACACAGATGGTGGCCTGAGAGCAGTAGAGAGGCTCACGATACATAAGGTGGAAGTATCCTGAAGTCTCTGAGATCAGTCACAAAGTGACATTACACTGCTTAATGAGTTCCTCAGAGTCAGCCTAACCCACAGCAAAACCCAATTTGAGGGCAGAGATCTGCTGTGAGGAGCCTGAGCTGGCCAGCCTGACCTCTGTGCTGGAACAAGATGAGTACTCAGCTGTAAGCTACTACAGCACAGCAGGTGTAGGTTCTCTCCGCTAGCTGTGGCTGATATGTGCCTGAACCCCGAGTACCCTGATGTCACCTCCTGAACTCCATTTGCTCGTGAGCAGCATGAAAATCCTGGGGCAGCAGTGTTTAGAAAAACCACACCCCTTCCTATCCATCTGTGCTGGAGGTCTACACAGACGCAGAGCTCGAAATTTCATTTGGTTTTGGTAGAGATGAGTTTTAAATTAATGAACATTTTATTTCTCTCCTTAAACAGCCACAAATAATTCAGCTTCTGCTCCCAGCTCTCATGCGTCTAGTAGCTGGGAGTGCCCAACCCAGAAATTATGGGCTTGCTTGCCAGCTTCAGGGAAATCAGTGTGAAATCAACAGTTTGAAGCCCTGTGAATTATGTTCCTGCAATGGATCATTTCCTCTGTGCTGGCCATTCAGATGCAAGATCACACAAGCTAATTTAGATAAGAAGGAACTTTACAGCAGGGCTGTGTGATAAGAGGATCCAGAAACCAGTGCTGAGGGGACGAGAACACTCAGAAGAAGGAAGGGGTAGGAGGAATTTCCTGTTGAATGCACAAACACACACACAATCAAAATAGCAGCCAGAAACCCACAAAACATATGGCTTACCCCAAAGCTGATACTCACTTTTACGATTCCTTAAGGGACAGGAGAGAAGGATGCATACATTGTATGGAAGGATGGAAAACCATCACCCTATCCAAAGCCATCTCTGTTAATGGAAAGTCATCTATCAACATCAGTAGTCACGGTGTTTTTAAGGGCTTGACCCAATTTGTGGCAATTGTTGGATAGGAAAACTTCTGTTCCATCCATCAGTCTGGGTGGATAAGGGCCCACATCCTCAGCTGCTGTCCAAAAGCTGTGTAGCTCATGATCGTCTGCGCAGATATGCTTTCCCCAACACAAAGCTTAGCTGCCTGCCAGCTAGTTCCCTCAAGCTAATTTTGGACATGAGATAGGAGAAATATTCCCAGCAGTGTTGCTGTGGCACTTGGATCAAAATGAGTGTTATCAGGAAAAGTGGGAGGAGGAATCAAAATGCTTTTTTTTCCCAGTATCTCTTCTTTTTCTTTATCTTTTTGTCTCACAGCCTAAAAAGTGGTAGCTAGAATTTGTTTTTTACAATAATAATAATAATTTTTAAAAAATACTTGCCCCAAAAACACAGTAAACCTTGTCGTTCGGATTCTTCTTCCAAAACGAAGCTTGTAGGAAACTACCTTTTTCACTTCAGAGAAGCATCCAACACAAACACACAATTCCCTCCAAATACAGCATTTCTAAAGGCCAATTGTTGTCATATTTAAAGCAATTTGATAAATATGGAGCTGATCAGGAACTCTACTAAAAAGGGTGTTTCTTCTTAAGAATATCAAAGCTATGAAGTTCTTCTTACACTGCATATGATATTATCACTGCTACTTTATTTCTTTGGCAATAGCACTTAGCAACCTCAATCATTTTGGCAGATGTTATGTAAACATATAGGTTCATTTACACTTTTCTGCATGTCAGCCAATGAGCTCTTCTTCTGCTGTTGGGACTTATTTGCATAGCTGGTTAGTGTTATTATGTCAGCTCCTTTCAGACACCCTTGTCTCGGCCAGATCTCTCAGGGAGTTTCTCTAAGTTTGAACAAGCCAAGACTTGGTTAAATATCTCTTCAAGCTATCACACTCCCAAAACATCCTCAGGCAGTTTTTTCTTGCCTTTGGGTTGCCCCTTTTCAAAATGGGATTCACCAGTGTAGATAGATGAGAAGAGCCCAATGCTTTCTAAGTGCTTGCTGGGCAGTATGTCATTTATATTCTCCTCACTTTTAGAAGCCCTTCTCAGGGCTCTGTTTGCTTTTCCACTGCTGCCAAACATTGTCCAGATGGTCTTAATGTCACATCACTGTAGGTCTTTTATTTTCTACTCTGTGCTCTGTTTTGTCCTTCCTTCTAAGCTAATGTCTCTAGGATTATTTTTGGCCCCTTACTTCATTTCCTCTCCCTTCTGTGCATCAAGCTGGGTGAGTCACACTCATCCGTCCAGGAAACCTCATCTTTTACCCAAATGGTTTTGAATTGAAAGGAGAAGAGCAGCTATCTTCAGACGACTCTGTTTGCACTACCCCTAGGTGGCTCACCAAGGCTTTAGGTGTTTAACACCAACAAGTTTCTCTGAGCACACACAAGGCTGCCTGAGGGTGTGTAACAGCACTGACTGCACCTCCAGAAATGTGCTTTGGAGAGGGACATCTTGCCAGGCCCCTATGGTTATCACATGCTGCTGTATTTTCTAACAACACCAGGAGATCCAATCCCACCTACACACTCACGCAAAAAGTACCCGTCTATGCCAAATGTCCTACTGTAAACTCTCAGCTGAGACTGCTCCACATGCAGAATAGATAAAGAAAGATACACAAAATCTGTGGATCTTAAATTCAGACAAGTAGATACGTTTCTCCAGCATGTTTCTTATCAGCAAGATGATCAGAAACATTTGTTTCCTTTTCTTGAATTCTCTCCTGTATCACAAGGAACTATTAACTGTATGTACAACCCCATTATATTTCTCCCTTTCTCTTTCCTTTTGTCCTGCTCCCACTTTCAGGGAAGAAAGCTTTAATGCCTTTACTACTCCCTTCTATACTCTAACATATGATTTTTCCAAGCCTATTACTCTCATCATTGTCCTTAGTTTTAGTTCTGCCCTAACTGCTCAGATTTAAGAACAAATCCTATCTAAATATCACATGCCTCCAAAACAGGCAACTCTTCCTCTGGGATGCTACCATCAGTAACTGCAAACATGAAGGCAAAGCAATGGTGTAACCCTCAAGGAACAGCCCATCCCACTTTTCAGATGTAGAAAAAAGATGGACATATGGGCTTTGGAGACAAAGCTGTGCACGGCAGCCACCTAAAGTCTTAGACCTTGATGTAACAAACCTGATTTATGAAGAAAGGGTGAAATCTTTATGATTTAAATTGATAAGTCTGTGTTCTGCCTCTTAGTTGAGGAAGAACAAGGGTAGGTGAGTCTCTCATCTGTTTGTCATCAGACTCTAAGCATCCAGTGCCACACCATCGCCAGCCTCCAATAATGGAAATGTCAGGTACAGTGACTGCTACTCACCAGATGAACTTGTTCCTACTCCATAAATCCAAGAATTTAGTCAAAATGACAGAAGAATAATGC